>NC_061117.1:201317114-201332795 GCF_002878395.1 Capsicum annuum
ATTATAAATATTGTGTGACCCATCCATTTGAGTGGCCATTATAGGTTTATCAAGTATTTTTAATAAATGTTCTGGTACTATTTCTTTATTGATTAAACAGCTAGTACATCCGGGATCTATTAATGCTAGAGTTTCTATTTCTACGTCTTTTATTTTAATTTTTACTAATACTTTTATGGTAGAGAATTCTTTATCTTCATTGCATATTAGACCAGTGCTATTATCTTCTAAATTCATAAGTTCTGTTTCTAACTTTTCTAAATGTACCGCTTCTTGTGTATCCGTTTCTTCTATGGTGACTTTTGTCTTTCCTTTTTCTAGAATGGTTAATCTTTATTCTGGTAATCAATTAATTTATTCTAAGAAATTATATCATGCATACTACTTTGAATACAACAAACCAAATACTCAATAAAAAATAATTTCAGTATAACTAATTCCAATATAACTTATCCTATCATAATTTATCCCAGCATAATTAATACCAGTATAACTACAATCCTAATCAAACGACCCCTAACTTGTAATTTCCTATGTAATAATTGCTATATATGTTTTTCCCCTTTATTTTTATCCACAATGTGAATGTTAAATGTTGATTTGACTACGATTGGATGGGTTAAGACAAGTTAAACTAGTTATTTAATTCCTCTATTTCAGTATGAAATTTAAGAAAGTAAAAGGAAAATTTTGAATTTTATGATCTTAAAAATATTAAATATCAAAATATTCTTTAAATTTGTGATCTTAAACATGTCACTTAAAAACTTAAAATTAATAAAGAATTATTGAAAGTGAATAGAGTTCATTCTTTTTAAATATACTGAAAAATAAGAAGAAGGTCAAACAAATTAAAATGGAAAAGTCATAAATAAGTGAGTTATAGTTCATCACTCGATCAAAATTTGCCACTCACTTCTGAGCTAAAAAAAAAAAGGTCATGATCCAATATGTACTCAATTCTTAAAGAACATATGTATGTACATACATAAAAATAGCAAAAAATGAAGTGTTGGAATTCAATTTGGACCCCAACAACTTAAATAAATGACTTTCCTCAGAAACTCTTCAGACTCCTTTGCTTTTTTATTCATTTCACAGTTTGTAGAAACCAAAGAAGAAGACTGAGAAGACATCCTCTTGGCTTGTGAATATGACCTTACATTGTTCTTGACATGCTGATTTATGGCTCTGATTGTGTAATTCCACCTACAAAGTCCTTGATCTTTTAGTGCCTCTACCACTCCCACACTAGTTGCTGCTATCCATGCCCTGCTTGTACTCATCTTGCAATCTTGATTTTTGATACACTTTTGGACAATTTTCAAACCAATGGGATGAAACTGGAGTTTTAGAGGAGGCAATAAAAAAGGAAGTAACTTTTTAGCTAAAAAGCTCCAAGAAATCTAGACTTTAATATTTTGCCCTGTACTGAATTTCAGATTTTCTCTCCACTATGATGATGAACAAAAAAAATTGAATTTTAAGTATGAATTTTATTTTGAAAAAAAGAAAGTTAAAATTTTATGAGCAAAAGTAAAATTTCACCATAAAAATTAGTCGGATTAATAATTGAAACTAGAATAAATTTTAAAAATTAATCAAATTTCATCAATAATTAGTGGTTTTTGAAATTTAACTTGATCCTTTTAATGATGCTCGGCAGCCTTGATTTCCCAGTACAGGGGAACTACCAGTAACAAATTCTCTATTTAATTAGAACGACTTCATTAATTTGCTGAATTATCAATCACTTAGATGTTTCGAATGATTGAAAATAGTTGATATTATCTGCAAGCATGTTGCAATTTAACATTTCATAACTATATGCTTCTGTTGAGATGGAATTGGCAATCCATTCTATTTACAATCGTAGCCCTACAAAAATTACAATAAATTTCTAGAAAAAAAAAATAAAAAGGAAGATCAATTGGGACCCCAACAGCTCAAGTACATGACTGTCCTCAAAGATTCTTCAGATTGCTCTGCCTTGTTTGCAATTAGTGATGAAGAAAGTTTCTTGGCTTGAGAGTAAGACCTTATGTTATTCTTTGTGTGTTGTGCCACACACCTTAATGGGTAATTTCATCTGCACAAACCAACTTGATCTTTTAAGGCTTCAACTGCTCCAACACTGGCTGCCACTATCCATGCTCTGCTGCTTGAACTCATTTTAATTTTCTTCTAAAAAGCTCTGTTTTTTCTGTTTTAATTTTGAAGTACGAATTGGATGCTTTGAGTTTTTGGGACTAGGGCTGAATATATAGGGTGCGGTTTGTGAAAGTTGGTGGAGAGTGATAAACCAGTGTCTATATCTGGTAAACTATGTGCTTTGGATAAGTTATGCTGCCAGTGGTTTTCTACTTATTTTATCCTATATAAAGGGGAAAATATTTAGTTATTGATTTACTATTACTTCCTCCGTGATATTTTATCCGTCTCAAATTGAAATAATATAATTATTAAAAAAATAATTATTGATAATGTAACTTTATCATTTTGTCCTTCTTAATTATGTTTTGTTGTTAGTTTAATATTGATGGATGGTTAATACCAAAACACTATTTATATTTTTAATGGTACTCCTCTTTGCAATATTTTTTAAGAATACTAATAATAAGGAGTAATCAATTACACTAAGGATATAATAGAAAAAAAATTATTTTATCTTAATAAGTAAAATAAGGACAAATAAAATGAGATAACAAATTAAAAAATTTGGATGAGTAAAATGGGAGGGATGAGGTATTTATTTATGAGATGAATCTCAACCTTGGGATACTGAAGTTTTGGGGCTTTGAATTTGGACGGTTCTAGCACTCTACTTATGATAATTTTTAGTTATACTTAGTTCGTTTCATTTTATCCGTCCTAAATTGGAATCACACAGCTATTAAGAAAATAATGATTGATAATGTAACTTTACTATTTTGCCCTTCTTAATTGTGTCTTGTTGTTAGTTTCAATATTGATGGACGGCTAATACCAAAGCACCATTATATTCTTAATGATGTACTTTTAAAGGTATTCACTTTGCAACATTTTTCAAGAATGCTAATAATAAAGAGTAATCAATTGCACTAACGATATAATGAGAAAAAATTATTTTGTCTCGATAAGTAAAAAAGGACAAGTAAAATGAGACAATAAATTAGGAAATTTAGGACGAGTAAAATGGGATGGAGAAAGTAATTTTTTAAAATATTTATTTAATTATTTAACTTCATTTGTTGAAATTGCTCTTCAATACAAATCTTTATAATTTAATAAGTTATTAACCGTTAAATTATTTAGATATAATAGTAAGTTAGTATTTTTATATTGCTTCATATTTGAATAAAGTAAAAATAAAATATAATATTATATAAAGGTCAAAACACATAATATTTTAATTCATTAAAATTAAAATACTTAGTGAAATACTTAACTTACTTGAGCACGGTCAACCGATAATCGATAAGTGTATGTGCTAAAAGGTTGTAAAAATACTATTGATCTTCTTAAAAAGAAGAAGAAGAAGAAAAATTGTTTGTCACGTATGTTAGACGTTACAGAATTGTTATTTTAATGTAAAATATAAGCCAAGAATTATTGAACAAATCCTTAATTACTCAAAAAAAAAAAAAGTAAAATGATCCTCTGGACCCCTGTATTATGTTGATTTTGTAAGTTGGACACTTCTATTTACATGTTTGTCATCTGGACCTCTGATCCCACTAAAAAACAACATTTTAACCCCCTTTTTTGGTGAGTATAACGCACTCTCCCCCATGTCAGCTGTCATGTCAGCTGTCACGCCTGACATGTCTGCCACGTCATCTAAAAAAAATATTACATTAAATTTCAAGTCATTTTTAAAATGCTACATAACAAATTAAATATTAAAATTAATATAATTAAATAAGAAAAAATTATAAATTGTAGAAAAATTTGAATAATCATGTTTTTATTTTTTCTCACGAATTAAACATCAAATCCATTCCAAATAATTAAAATTCTTCTCCATCTAATTTAAATTTTTAACTATAAATTCATATATACAAACATAATAATTTTTTTATTTTAAAATTTGAATATTTTTAACAAATTCACATAAATTTTAATTTTTTTCAAGCGAAATTCACTAATTTTTTTCAATATTCACTGTCACTCACTTTCAATTTAAATTTAAATTTTAATTCCCCAAAAAATAAAAAGATTTCAAATTTAAATTTTAATTAAAAAATGAAAAGAATTGAATTGAGAGAGAAAATTAAAATAAAAAATAAAAAGTGAACGTGGGGGGAGGGGGCTGGAAGAGGCTGGGGTAGGGATGGGGTTGGGGGTGGGGTGAGGAGCAGCTGGACGGGGCTGGTGAGGTGTAAGGGGTGGGGGTGGGATGGGATGGGACTGGGTAGGGTGTGGGGGTAGGGACGGGCTGGGGGGTGGGAAAGGGCTGGACAGGTGTTGGGGTGGGGGGGCTGGGGGTGGGGTGTGGCGGTGGGGAGGGAAAAATATTTTTATTTTTAAATTTTTTTTTTAAAATGAAATTATTTTTAAATTTTTAAATTAAAAAAAGATGGAGGGAAAAAAAGGATCCTTTTTATTTTTTTTAATTTTTAAAAATATTTTTAAATTTTTAAAAATATTTTAAAATTATTTTTTAATTTTTAAATTTAAAAAGATGGAGGGCAAAAAAGGACCCTTTTTATTTTATTTTTAAATTTTAATATTTTTTATTTTTTTAATTATTTTAATGTAAAATTGGCAAAAATTTGACCCCATTCGCACCCAAGCGAGTGACTAAACTCTCTTTATCCTAATCACTATGACCTTGCCAATGTGGCAAGGTAAAAAATTAAAGGATGCAAAATATTATTTTTTGATGGGTTCAAAGTCCAGATAACAAACATGTAAGTAGAAGTATCCAACTTACAAAACCGACATTGTATAGGTATCCAGAAGGCCATTTTGCCCTCCAAAAAAATAAAAAAAAATGTAAGATTCTTAAAAGTTAAAAATACTTGAAAATGAAAAGTTATTTTAGTAGCAGCCCTAATTTTAGTTCTTGTACTACGGTAAAAGGGGAAAAGAGCAGTAAGGTCTTCTTGCAAAAATTACATAGAAAAAAGAACTTCGTTATTTGCTATATTGATGATTTTCACTCCTCCAAGAAAAGAGGAGGGAGAAAAAAATTCAGTTGACTTGAAAATTGAATTATTGATTTACATATTGATCATTCATATACTCCGGAGTTCAAAATTGATTCTATTATTTAATTGAATTAAACTTGAAAAATATAAATCGAACTAGACTTCTACTTCCGGTTCGGTTCTTTTTTCACTTCTTCCTTATTTCTTAAAGTTTTCTTTAATAAATTCTTCATTTGATAAAACGAAACAATTTATCCAAACGCTCAACATAACATGTAAGTATGTAACAACCATCCAAATAAAGAGTAAAGGAGAAGTGAAAAGGAATAGATGAAGAGCACTTGCAATTAGATAGCACAATTGAATAATAATTTCCAGAAATCGGATTGCAGAAATGGCAATTTAGCCAAAGCTCTCAATATCCTTTTTACAATATTGTCAAAAACTATGAGATAAAAAGTTGACACTAAATATAACGTGCTATTAGGATTAGATCAATTAGGACCCCAACAGCTCAAATACATGACTTTTCTGATAGATTCCTCTGATTGCTTCTTCAATTCGAATTTGTTTGTAGAAACCAAAGGAGAAGATTGGGAGGAGAGCTTCTTGGCTTGTGAATATGACCTTATATTGTTCTTGACATGCTGATTTATGGCTCTGATTGTGTAATTCCACCTACAAAGTCCTTGATCTTTTAGTGCCTCTACTACTCCCACGCTAGTTGCTGCTATCCATGCTCTGCTTGTTGAACTCATCTTGCAATCCTGATTCTTGAAATTAATTTCTGGCTAAGATTATGAAAATTTAATTTGCTCAAGAAGGCTAGTGCTTTTACAAAGATTTGGTTTTTTGTGTTGGTTGAATTATTTGGGATGGATTATTATATATATATAAGCTTGGTGCTCAGCAAAACTAGAGGCTTCTACCCGTTCTTCCTGTGGTTTTGGAGTATGGTTTTCCTACATTTGTGTGCTGATTTGGAGGTACATTTTTGTCCTTACATTTTATTTTTTTCACTATGAAAGAGGGGTGAAGTTGGAATTTCAATTATTACTACTTGAGCTTGGAGGATTGGTTGGTTGGTTGGTTGGTTGGTTGGGCTTAGGAGCACATTAATTCTTGTTCGAACTAATTTTAATTGTGACATATGCTGATGTGTCAAATAAAATAGTACTAGCAAAAGATGCACACGGTTTGCTAAGATAAAGAAAACCTGGTTGAAAATGAAACCACGTATATTTTTGGAGTAACGTGCTTCCCATTGTCACACGATTGTACATAAATTATAGCACACATTATTCATCTTATCTTGTTTTTCAAAGCACTTAATGGAATATTAGTCACGGATTGACTGACTCGATATTATAAGTTTATGATTTTTAAAATTTATTCTTTATTTTAAAATTTAAAGTTTAACTATTGATGTATGTCGGGGAAATTAGATATCCGCAAAATCGAAACAACAAATCTTGTATAAGCTAAAAGTATTTCTAAAAAAATTTAACTTAATATACAAATGTTATACCTTATTTAATTAAATAAACGACTACTTAGATACACTGTTGGACAATTTTCAAACCAATGGAATGAAACCGGAGTTTTAGAGGTAGTAATAAAAAAGAAAACACCTTTTTAGCTTATAGTAAATCTACAAGAAATGGAGACTTCAAGTAAAAGTTTTTATTTTTTTAGAAAAGTTATTTTAATTTAGTTAAAAAAAATAGAAACTATTAATGTTTAGCCATGAAAATTTCAAATACGATTTCGAAATTGTATTTAAAAAAAGTGAAAACAAATTTTGTTTATTTTCACTTTTATCACTCATACGTCTCTTACAAAATTTCAAAAATAAATTTAATTTATATTTATGGACAAATACAACTTTTAACTTCAAAACTTCAACTCCAACTTCAAAAAATTATAATTTTCATGGCCAAATGGTGCGTAATATTTTGCCAGTATTAAATTTCAGATTTTCTCTCCATTATGGTGATGAAAAAAAAAATTGTGTTTTTAAGTATGAATTTTACTTTGAATAAAAAAGTTAAAATTTTATGAGCACAAAATTCATCAAAAAAATAGTTTTGACTAATAATTGAAAGTAGAATAAATTTTAAATAATTAATCAAATTTCATAAATAAATAATGTTTTCAATCTTGTTTAGAAAATCTATTCCCAAAATAGAAATAGTGGTTTTTAAAATTTAACTTCTTTTTAATGATGCTCCAGAGTCTTAATTTCACAGTGCAAGGGAACTATGAGTAACAAATTCTCTGTTTAATAATTAGAACGATTTCATTAATTTGCTGAATTATCGATCACTTATATGTTTCGGATGATTAAAAAATAGTCGATATTATCTGCAAGCATGTTGAAGTAATGTGTGCCACTCAATTTAACATTTCATAAATATATGCTTCTCACGAGATGGAATGGCAATCCATTCTATTTACAATCATAGCCTTACAAAAATTACAATAAATTTCTGGAAAAAAATTAAGATCAATTGGGACCCCAACAACTCAAGTACATAACTGTCCTTAATGATTCTTCAGAATGTTCTGCCTTGTTTGCAATTAGTGATGAAGAAAGTTTTTTGGCTTGAGAGTAAGATGTTATGTTATTCTTTGTGTGTTGTGCCAAACACCTTAATGGGTAATTCCATCTACACAATCCAACTTGATCTTTTAAGGCTTCAATTGCTCCAACACTGGCTGCCACTATCCATGCTCTTCTGCTTAAACTCATTTTAGTTTTCTTCTAAAAAGCTCAGTTTTTTCTGTTTTAATTTTGATGTATGAATTGGATGCTTAGAGTTTTTGGGAGTGAGGCTGAATTTATAGGTGTGAAATTATGTAGAATTTGTGAAAGTTAGTGAAGAGTGATAAACCAGTGTCTATATCTGGTAAACTGTGTGCTTTGGACAAGTTATGCAGCCAGTGATTTTCTACTTATTTTATCCTATATAAAAGGTGGAAAATATTTGTTTATTGGTTTAATAAGTATTACTACTACTATTTGTTCATCAGAAATTCAAAGGAAAGACAAAGGAGATGGATCTCAACCTTGGGATACTGATGTTTTGCTGGACGGTTCCAAGATTAATTTTCTTTTTTTGGGTTGGGGGCCAAGTTGCATTTTTAATTTTTGTAATTGCCACGAAAATATCTGAACTTTAATCGGATTTTTAGTTGAGCATACTGAACTTTATGGGAGTCTTATTACCTACACGAAAATATCTGAACTTTGACCAAATTTTTAGTTGCGCATACTGAACTTTGCGTAGTCCTATTACCTACCTCGACTTTTTTAAGTGGAATTAATTTCCCTCCGGACTTTTTTAATGTGGAATTATTAACCCCAAAAACGCAATACCCAATTTTTGGCAGCTGGAGATGTAAACACGCGCTCTTTCTTCTCCATTTTATCATTTTCACCATTAAAACCATATTCTCCTACAAAAAATAATAGTAATACTACAAATAATTTCAAACTATTGGTAATACTACAAATAATTGCATATTTCTCCTACAAACAACACTGATAATCATCATTTTTCACCATTTTTCACCAAAATCTTGATTCTTAATTTTTGAAATTTGACTTTTATTTAGTTCATACTATTTTTTTAAGAGAATTTTTTCCCAATTTTCAAATTCAAATCGAAAATTTTCTTCAATAATTTTATTCAAATTGCAAAATCAGTAGTTTATGTTTCCCAGATTTGACTATTGCCGGAGCTCCGGCGAGACCTGGTCATCGAAAAATTGAGGAACGACCTGTTTTCCTCTCCTGTTTTCTCTCAATTTCTCACTACCTCTCTCGATTCTTCCCTCTCTTAATTCTATGGCAGTATGTGTATGGTTAGTGGTCTTCACTGTATGTGGAGTGAAGACAATGATTATGTGAGTATTATTTTAATGAAAAAAATAAAATAAAGGTTTATATTGAACTAAATAATTAGACTTTCGGAACTAAAAAATTAAACTAAATAATTTTATTCAACAATGGAAATACGTTATAAACTTTTGGAATACGTTGAACAATTAAAGACTTTCGGAAGAAATTTTACTGAAGTCACTTTCGGAATAAAATTGAAATTGTTCAATTTCAATTCAACAATGGAGCAACCATTGTTGAAGATTCCATTGTTGAATAAAAGAAAGAAAGAAGAGAGAAGAGAGAAGTGAATTAATGAAAAAATAAATAAAAAATATTAAACTTTTTAAAATTAAAAAATTAAAGAGTTTTTCAGAAAAAAAAAGAATTTATAATGTTTTTAACACTTTTCACGCGCTCAATACGCATGACTAACACGCAATGGGTCAAGTGGCAGATATATGTCATTAAAATACGAAAAAAAAGTTTGGGGGTAATAGGACCCCCGCAAAATTCAGTATGCTCAACTAATAGTCCGGTCAAATTTCAGATATTTTTGTGAGTATTCTCCCTTTTTTAAATATTTATTTAATTATTTAACTTCAATTGATAAATGTGTTTTTTTGCTCCTTCAGTATAAATCTTTATAATTTTAATGAGTTATTAACTGTTAAATTATTCTGATATAATAATAAGTTAGTATTTTAATTATTGGTTCATATTTGAAAACAGTAAAAGTAAATATATTATTTATATAAGGGTCAAAACACATATTTCAATTCACTAAAATTATAATACTTAGAGAAATATAGCAGAAATCAAAATTATAATTTACCAAAAACTGAAGGATAAAAAATAAAATTGTCTCTTTTTAATTTTATTTTTTTTACTGAACTCATACTATCAATTAAATTATACTCCAACCTTTCAGTTTCTACATGCTTGTATGCATTCTGATCGATGAAATATATTTTTGTTCTGGTAAGTTCATGGCCTAAATTAGTTTAGGCTGTTTTTCCTTTTTCTATTTACATGTTTTTAACATATCATTTCAATTAATACTTTGATTTTACAACTAATTGCAAGACGCTTCCTCTCGTTCAAATTTCAATGTCTTGAAGGCGTAAGGAAATGACAAGCTTAGCTCAAGTACTTACAACACCTTCACTATCAATCAATTAGTATACCGAGAATAAAGTGATTAAACACCTTCACTATCAATAGATGAATACGCCAAAAGTAAAGTATATGCTAAAGAATAAGTGAAAATACGATTGATCTTCTTGAAGAATAGAGTGAAGAAAAAGAAAAATTATTCGTAACGTAAGTTACATGTTAATCTTATATTACTGTAAAATATAAGCCAAAAATTATTGAACAAATCCTTAATTACTCAAAAAAAAAAAAAAGTGAGATTCTCAAAAGTTAAAAATACTTGGAAATCAAAAATTATTTTAGTAGGCAGCCATAATATTTGTTCTTAAACTACGAAAAATGGGAACAGAGTAGTAAGGTCTTCTTGCAAAAATTTCATAGAAAAAGAACTTCGTTATTTGCTATATTGATTATTCCCACTCCCTCAAGAAAAGAGTAGGGAGAAAGAAAATTCAGATGACTCGAAAGTAGAATTATTGATTTACAGAATTATCATTCATATACTCCAGAGTTCAAAATTGATACTATTATTTAATTGAATAAAACTTGAAAAATATAAAATCGAACTAGGCTTCTAATTTCGGTTCGGTTCTTTTTATTACTTCTTCCTTATTTCTTAATATTTTCTTTAATAAATTATTCATTTGACAACCGAAACAATTTATCCAAACGCTTATATTCATTAATCCATAACACAATATGTAACAACCATCCAAATAAAGAGTAAAGGAGAAGTGAAAAGGAATCGATCAAGAGCACTGGCAATTAAATTACACAATTGAGTATTAATTTCCAGAAAATTGGATTGCAGAAATGTCCTTTCCACAAGTGTTGACTAGGCAATTTAGCCAAAACTCTCAATATGTTTTTTACAATATTGTCAAAAACTACGGAATAAAAAACTGACACTAAATGTAATCTGCTATTAGGATTTGATCAATTGGGACCCCAACAGCTCAAATACATGACTTTTCTGATAGATTCCTCTGATTGCTTCTTCAATTCGAATTTGTTTGTAGAAACCAAAGGGGAAGATTGGGAGGCGAGCTTCTTGGCTTGTGAATATGACCTTATATTGTTCTTGACATGCTGATTTATGGCTCTGATTGTGTAATTCCACCTACAAAGTCCTTGATCTTTTAGTGCCTCAACCACTCCCAAGCTCACTGCTGTAACCCATGCCCTGCTTGTTGAACTCATTTTCTAATATACAATCTTGATTCTTGAAAACTCTTGTCTATGTTTGTGATGGTTTGAATTTTTGCTGAAATTGGCTTAGAGAGACTCGAATTTTTTTGTTGGTTAGAACATGAACTCTCAATGCATATATATAGTGCACTAGTTGAAAAAAAACTAGAGGCTTTTGGTTATACTTCCTGTGGTTTTGGAGCATGGTTTCTGGACTGTGAAAGTACATTTCTATCCTTGCATACATCTCTTAGAGCTCGTTTGATTGGAAAACAATTAATTTCTAATTAATTATCTCAAAATTGTTCTTCACTCTCAATATAATGCAATATAAAAATAACACTATATGCAATTTTGGGTAACTAATGATTGGATAGATTATTCTGTAATTTTATCCCAACCTAATATGGGATAAACTCATTCTAAATCAATATCGAAATTAGCTATTCGACATTGATTGAAGAGGGTGTAATTGGTATTTTCAATTATTATAATATACTTTTTCATGATCGCAATTATGGAGTGTAACTGTAGGATGGGTTGGGTGAAAGAGCACACAGAAATTGGAGCATGGTAGATTGGAGACACGTTGAGTGACATGTGCTGATGTGTCTAGTGCCAATAACACTAATATGCAGATGAAAATGCATGAATTGAGCACACGGTTTGACGTAGATTAAAGAAAATCCACTTGCGCCCAAACCATGGGAAAAGGTCATGAAAATGAAACCATTGAAATGTTTGGAGTTACCAACTGTACTGTAGTTTACCATATGATAAACTACCAAAATCTATGCCCTACCGATCAGTGTATTAAAAGACAATTTTGAAACTCGCCTGAGAATTCGTTCGAGGTAAGGCACTGGCAAAATGTCTCGAAATAAAAAGAGTGAGATTTTAGGCATCCAACTGTATGTTGTTAGTACACTAACGCCTAACGCTCGAGCACAGACCCAAAATTTAGAGGTTGTGAGTATTGGAAGGTTCGAACCATATATTAACACCGAAAGCTTTAAAGTTTCGCCTGAAAATTAAAACTCATCTATCTTTTTGGTTTACTAAATGCTTTTCTAAGTCCTATATAAATTTTAATATATTTTTTTTATATAATTATATCTAATCTGTGTCGAATTTAACGAATACCGAAGCATTAAAAAACAAGCCTTAGGTTTGCCCTTGGACTTGTCTAACAGATCTTAGGCAAATTATGGATTGAATTCCTTAATTAACTTATTGACCCTTATAAAACTACTAGTTTAATCACGCGTGCCTCGCAAGTGTAACATTTAGTTATTTAACATTAAACGACTTTGTCTATTGCGAAGATATTTAATAAACTGCAAAAAAGTTCAAATCACTTCTCGAAGATCACTTACACTTTAATATAATAACGAAAACATAACATATATTTTATCATATTTACCACCAAAAGTTTCAAGTGATTAATGGATCGTCACTTTTGCTTATGTCATGCAGTACCTTTTCATGTTGCTGCTAGAGGCTAAGAGAGACACATCGATTTGAACCATATTTGTAGTACGATTTTTTTTTGTATATATTTAAAATATTTTCTTATTTTTAAAGTTAAATCTCTAGAAAATCTTTAATTACTTACTTAAAACTTTTAAATATTTGGTACTTTTTATATTTTTCTTATTCTAACGCTTTCATATTTATTTCTATATTTTTCAAATTTTCTTAAAACCAACTTTAGTTGGTTTAGAATTCTTAAACTATTGAAAAAATATATTAGTTGTCATTAATTTTGATGACTTCGAATAAGGGAAGGTTTAATATAAATATTTAATTAATTTTCAACTCTTAAATATTAAAATAATAGAGAAAAAGTAATTTTGTCTAAATTAGAGACTATTAGATATAAATTATAGATTATAGATATAGATATAAATACAAATTATAAATTCACGTTCAAAGTGGTACATATCTATGTAATATTGATAGATTAACGTTTTGAAGTTCTAAGAAACTTAATTTGGCTATCATAAGGGGTGAAAAATCTATCAACGCTAAATTTATTTTTCATATGATATATATTAAGAGTCCTTGTTCTAATATTCCTTTCTATATATTTATGAATCATATATTTATTTTTTTAATATATATTTTATTTTTATTTTATAAGTCTTTAATGTAATAAAATAATAATTAAAAAAATAATAAAAAATAATTTGATCTAAAGTAGAAATTTTTAAAGAAAAGCAAAAAAATAAACGTTGCGCGTCTATTCCAAATAATCATTATAAAGATGCGGGTTGGCTCTATGTAGAAAGTGCATTAATTTTCACACGCTATATGCTTATATCCTAGCATAGAAACTATTCTCTCGACATTCTACAAAAAAAAACTATTCTCTCGACAAGCTAAATTAAAGCGACAATGAGCTTCCTGACAAGTTAAAATATTTGATTCCTTTTTAACACAGAATATGATTATCTAAATTTGCATCTTTTATCAAAGTGACAACCTTAATAACTTGATATGTGTTTCTAAGCTACTTTTAGACTGTAAATATTTACTCTCGTGGAAGTATTTACATCAAACTATATAAATTTAAGAAACAAACAAGCATATATATATTGACCTTAAATTTAATCTTTATTATACATTGGTTAAT
The DNA here is from genome assembly GCF_002878395.1 of Capsicum annuum. Classification (NCBI taxonomy): domain Eukaryota; kingdom Viridiplantae; phylum Streptophyta; class Magnoliopsida; order Solanales; family Solanaceae; genus Capsicum; species Capsicum annuum. Next base: position 201,331,108 of record NC_061117.1, read on the forward strand.
GGACTTCAACTTAAATGAAAAAGAAAGAAAAATTAATTAATGGACGTACCCTCTTTAAAGGTATAATATATTTAGGTTATAGGTTTGCTAGCTGTTGTATTATTCTCTTTTTCTTTTGATGAATTCTTTTAAAATAGGGATCTTTCAATAAGTTTCCTACTTGTAATAACCCACTACAATCATTAAACTTTTTCTTCTTCTTTTTTTGGTTTGTGTGTAATTTTATAATTAAATAATAGAAAATGACAGTTTTATTTATTGTGGAGATTTTTAGTGAAAAATAAAAAAATCAAATTATTTTTCTAAGAGTCTTCGTACTTTTAATATTTGTAGATTTCCCATCAATAAACTTGCATACAATAAAATAAATTATTAAAAATTGTCAATTAACTTAAAATAAATAATTTCGCTAGAAGACTCTAACTTTGACTTATATACTATATCACAATTTTGAACTACTGCTTTGAATGAAAAAACATGTTTCGAAGTTGCAAAGTATCATCTATTAGAGAAAGGTAGTTCTTTAAATTGATAAAAGAAATTAAAATTACCTCTAAAAATACTTCTGGCTCATATTTTGTATGTGTGATAAAACAAATATAATGATGATATGTTAGATCTCATGATTTATTCACTATTAAAATAATTGTGTATAATTAAAATTTAGAAGCTAATTCATATAATGAAGAAGGCTAGAAAACTCTAGTGATGAATGCAAGAAGAAAACTTTAATTAATCATCAATCATCAAATCCAAAACTAAATTAGAAGAAAACATAGAAATAGAAGAATCACACGTATTTTTTCAAGTAAAATTTGATCAAAATACTACTTAAATAGAATTATAGACATTTTTTTTTCATATAAGATAAAATTCTATATGATTTAGAGTTTTTTATATAAGATATAATTCTAATTGATTTCGAAGTGTTAAGTATTACGATTTCTTACCTAAATCAAATAATTTTTTTCCTTTCTATGCATAAATTTTTTTCCTTAAAAAAGGTATATTTTGATTAGTAAAAATTTTTCATTAAAAACCGCGCTGCATGCGTATTCTTTTTCAATAACTATAAATTTGATCCTTAATTTTGTTTCCTTTTCCATCGTTTTCTCCTATTAAGTTGTGAAGGACTTCAAAAAAAATAAAAATAAAAATAAAAATTACATTTTACATTTAATTCCTTTTTGTTTTTAAATTTCTCCTTTTTTTTTTTTTTTTTTTTCCTTTTGTGTATCTTAAGTATTTAAATAATAATTTAATGTTAATTATTTGAAAAAAATAGGAAATGACGATTTTGTCTATTATGAAGTGTTTTAATGAAGGGCAAAAAGTTCATATCACTTTTCTAAGGGTCTTCACACTTTTAATATATTATAAATTATAGATATAGATATAAATTATAGATATAAATTATAGATTATAGATTATAGATTGTAGATTATAGATACTCAATAAACGCATATTCATATATGAATAGGAAAATTGATGATAACTCAAATAACAAGTCATTATATTGCATAATTACTATTTGAAAGAACCGTGAAGGTGAATACATTTTATTAAAAAATATTTAATTAATCAAATTTTTCATCTTTATTTATCATTAATCTACATATTATTGTCATACATCTCAAATAATCATATTTTATCGTTTTTCATATATTTTAAAATAACCGCTATTTGAA
>NC_061117.1:201335795-201342377 GCF_002878395.1 Capsicum annuum
AAAAAGACCTTTCAAAGAAGTGTTTATTTTTTAGAAAATTAGATGAAATAGAAAAAGGCCAAGTCCTTCGACTTCACGAAGTATCCTTAAGGAAATAATTCCCCTCAAGTACTCGAGGTTGCGGAATTTTCCTCCCAGAATAAAATGGCTTAACAATTTGACTGTAGTGGCACCTCAAATGATCGAATTTTCTTCAAACTCACTCAACAATTAGATGATCACACGGAGAATTTCAGAAAACAAGAAGAGCTTTATTGCAGAAAAATTGTGTTCCTAAACCTGTGGATAAATGTAGGTTTATATAGCCATTAGGTGCCTCTTCCAAAAAGAGGCAATGGTTCATTCGAAAAGATGTGTCCTCTGGAATAGTCTCTATTCATCAAAACAGTCATGTCTGTTCATCGAATCAGTGTGTCTTTTTACTGGACAATCACAACCATCCAAAAATACCTTTTTCTGAATCAGTGGGTCATTTCGTAGAAGAGTTGTGTCTTTTCAACCAGCCGCAACCAACGTTTCTGCATGCAGAAGCATACATATTAATGGAGAATCAAAAACTGCAATTAAACTGTTGCATTTTTCCTTTGGTTCGGACTGGATTTTTCCTATGTCTCAAATAAATTTTGTCTAAAAAATTAATCTCGTCGAGATATCATTTGACAAATCCAAATCCAAATCAAATCCAAATCCAAAACCAGGCCGAGCGAGCGACAACCATGACGGGGCGAGGCATCTTTTGGTTTTTGCCTCAGTTACCATGTGGAGCAAGTGTTTCTTAATATAAAAACTTGAAAGTTTCCTTCTCCCACCAATGTGGGAGAATTTAGTAGACTTTTTATTTTATGAGTACACTTTCCATTTTGAGTGTTATCTCAATTTTTTCCCTCTACTTTGTTTCCTCTACTTTCCATATACACTTTGATACTTTGATCTTTGAACCCAACAATCCCCCACGTGAATGGGGAATGATGACTTTTTCATAATACTTTACGGTCAAGTATGTGATCATCAAATAAAGACTGATTGCATCTGGATAAGTGGGTTTTCCTTTGAATTTTTCGTAGTGAACATGCATTGGATGCACTTGGTTAATTGGTAGATTTTATATCTTTGAACTGTCGAGCTTTAATGTACACCTAGACAACACATGTCTCACAACCAGCCTTTTACCATTTATGATTCTCACGGTTTTGTTCTTTTCAATTATGAACACGTCGCGGTCTCATGAGAGATTAGAGAATAGGCCTTTACTAAAATTCTCCTTGAAGTGGCTTCGACTTTGCCCTCACATAGGTGATTTCTATACGTTCAATCTTGTACTATTTAGTCAAAGTTACCAAATTTAGATAATCATTAAAAGACTTCACATCATAAGTCTTATCCTCGTTTACTAAACATTGTCTACATCATAAAAATGGGTTGAGTAAATTGACAATGTTGAACCTGTTAGACACAACTTTGTTTGATCTCCTTGAACCTAGCTCTTGGGATCTCTAATCTGCTAGGTAGAGTTACCGCCATGCTGACTTGTCCTAGGCCTTCAACCCATTCCCTTGGATATCTTGTCAACTCCTTCTCTAGATAGGCCTTTTGTAAGTGGATTTGACATATTATTCTTTGATTTTACATAGTCAACAGTGACAATTCCACTAGAAAGAAGTTTTCTAACGATATTATATCTCCATCTTATGTGACGAGATTTACAGTTGTACATCATACTCCCTGGCCTACTTATTACCGCTTGGCTATCATAGTGTATACATACTGGTGCCAATGGTTTGGGCTAATAAGAAATATCTTCCGAGAAATTCTGGAGCCATTCATTTTCTTCACCAGCTTTACCTAATGCGATAAATTCAGATTCTATTGTAGAGCAAGCCATACATGTTTGTTTGGATGATTTCCAAGAGATCGCTCCTCCACCAATAGTAAATACATATCCATTCATGGATTTTACTTTGTTTGATCCGGTAATCCAATTTACATCACTATATCCTTCAAGTACAACGGGATATTTATTATAATGCAAAGCATAGTCTTGAGTGTATTTAAGATACCCCAAAACTCTTTTCATTGTCATCCAATGAGTTTTATTGGGATTACTTGTTTACCAATGCTATGTCTGGTCATGTATAATTCATGATATATATTAAACATTCTAACACTCGTGCCTACTCTAATTGTGAGTCACTTTCACCCTCATTCTCTTGAAGTGCGAAGCTCATTACCAATGGAGTCTTGGCAATACCAAATTCCAAATACTTAAATTTGTCAAGTACCTTTTTGATGTATGAGATTGTGACAATGCCAACCCTTGTGGAGTTCTATGGATTCTTATTCCTAAGATCATATCTGTAACTCCAAGGTCTTTCATATCAAACTTACTCTTGAGCATTCATTTTGTATCATTTATGTCGGAAATATCTCTACTGATGATCAACATATCATCCACATACAAACAAACAATGACTTGGTGATTTGGAGTCTCTTTAATCTAAACACATTTATCACATTCATTTATCTTGAATCCGTTTACCAACATGGTTTGGTAAAACTTCGCATGTCATTGTTTAGGTGCTTGTTTTAGTCCATAAAGTGACTTAACAAGTTTACACACCTTATTTTTTTTCTAGAACCACAAAACCCTCAGGCTCTTCCATGTAAATTTCTTCCTCCAATTCTCCATTTAGGAATGTTGTTTTCACATTCATTTGAAGGATTTCAAGACCATATATCGTCGCCAAGGTAATTAACATTCGAATTGACGTTATCCTCATTATAGGAGAGTGAGTATGAATCAAAGTAATTAAGGCCTTCTTTCTGTTTGAAGCCTTTTACTATAAGTCTTGCCTTGTATTTGTCAATAGTACCATCAATTTTTATTTTCCTTTTGAAGATCTATTTAGAACCTAATGGTTTATTTTCTGGAGGAAGATCAGCCAACTCCCACGTATGGTTGCTTAATATTGAATCAATCTCACTATTGACTACCTCTTTCCAAAAGAATGAGTTTGACGACGACATCACTTCCTTAAAGATTTGAGGCTCATTTTCTAAGAGAAATGTTACAAAATCCGATCTAAACGAAGTTGACGTTCTTTGATATGTATTACGTCTTGGATTCTCATCATTATGTACATCCTCACTTGGTTTATCTCGAGGTTGTTTAGGCCCCCCCACTAGACTGTTCATGTCTAGTTTTATATGGATAAATGTGTTCGAAGAATTTAGCATTATTTGATTCAATTACCGTATTTTCATTGATATCCGGATGTTCGGATTTATGAACAAAAAATCGACTTTCTTTACTACTTTTAGCATATTATATGGTCCTATCCTTACTCTTTTAGGCATAGGAACTTGAACCTTCACTAGACACCCCCACACTTTGAAATATTTCAAGTTGGGTTTTCTTTCTTTCTATTTTTCATATGGAATTGACTGTGTCTTACTATGGGGCACTCTATTGAGTATTCAGTTAGCAGTAAGGATAGTATTCTCCCACAAGTTTTGTGGTAAACCTAAACTTATTAGTAAGACATTCATCATTTCCTTCAAAGTTTGATTTTTCTTTCCACAACTCCATTAGATTTAGGTAAATACAGGATCGTAGTTTGATGGACAATTCCATTCTCTACATATATTTGCACAAAGGGTGATTCATATTCTCCTCCCCTATCACTTCTTATAGTTTTTATCTTTTTCTCCAACTAATTTTCAACTTCGATTTTATATTGCCTAAACACACCTATTGCTTCATCCTTACTGTTTAGCAAATAGACATAATAATATCTAGTGTAATCGTCAATAAAATTTATAAAAAACCTTTTTCCACCATGAGATGGTGATAACTTCATATCACAAATGTTAGTGTGGATTAAGTCTAAAGGATTGAAATTCCTTTCAACGGACTTATACGAATGCTTAGCATACTTTGATTCCACACACGTTTGACATTTTGATTTATTGCACTCAAAGTTTGACAAAACTTCTAAATTAATCAATTTTTGCAATGTTTTGTAACTGACATGGTCTAATAGTTCATGCCACAAATGATAAAACTCAAGAAAGTAAGAAGAAATTAAACTTTTATTGATTTCAACATTCATTACATTCACTTTGAATAGGCCCTCTGTGAGGTAGCCTTTTCCTACATACACTTCTCCTTTACTAAGTATAATTTTTTCAAAAATAAATACACATTTGAATCCATTTTTGTCAAAAAGTGATACAGAAATCAAGTTCTTCCGTAATTCCGGTACATACAAGACATTGTTCAAAGTCAAAACTTTGCCTGATGTTATTTTCAGGCAAATTATTCCTATTCCTTCAACTTTAGCAGTTGCAGAGTTGGCCATATATATCTTATCCTCTCCTTGAGCCACAACAAAAGCAGCAAATAACTCCTTATTAGCAAAAATATGGCGGGTGGCACCGAAATCCATCCACCATTCTCGAGGATTTTCCACCAAGTTGCATTCAGACCACATGACACACAGATCGTCCATTTCTTTCTTGGACTCAGCCACATTTGCTTGGTCCTTTTTTTTCCCTTTCTTTGGGGCACGACAATCTGTAGAACTTTGGTGAATCTTGCCACAGTTAAAGCATTTTTCCTTGAATTTCTTCTTGGGTTGATTGCTTTTCTGTCAAGCTTTCTTCCATTTTTTGGAGTTGTTGTGGTCGTTTTCTACAATATTTTCTCCACTTATTGCAGAATTTCCCTTCCACCTTCTTTTCGTGGCTTTATTGCCTTCTTCTATGCAAAGTCATACTGTAAGATCTTCGACTGACATCTCTTTTCGCTTATGTTTCAAGTAGTTCTTGAAGGACTTTTATATAGGTGGTAACTTCTCTATTATTATCGCGACTTGAAATTCCTCATTCACAAACAGACCTACAACAAGGTTTATGTGAACATTAAGAACCTTTTTAACATGTTCAACTAAGGTATTCATTAAAATCGTACCTTTCGCGAGGAGATCATGGATGATCACTTGTAGTTCCTGCACTTGGGATACAACAGACTTGCTGTCAATTCTTTTATATTCCAGGAATCTTGCAACGAAGAACTTTTTGGTTCTGGCATCCTCAATCTTGTACTTTCTTTCTAGTGCACCCCACAACTCTTTTACCATTTTTGTTCCACTGTATACATTGTATAGGTCATCTTAGAGGCCACTTAAAATATAATTCCTACAAAGAAAATCGGAGTGTTTCCAAGACTCTACAATGATAAATCGCTCTTGGTCAAAGGTCCCTTGGGCACCTCTGGAGCTTCTTCAAATGTGAACCTTTAAAGACAAAGAGTTGTAAGGTAGAAGAACATTTTCTGCTACCACCTTTTGAAATTTAGACCCGTGAATTTTTCGGGTTTCTCCGTTGGTGTCATTGCTGGCGGAGCAGTCGTACGACTTATTGTGGCAACATTAGTTGCTGCCACAGTCGTTGCAGCATCATTCACTTGACTATCAATAGTCATTTTCCTCACCACAAGACAGTAAATTTAGTATAGAAAATACTATTAATAAAGTTGCAGTAACTTTAAACACCTCTTGTTTCCAGTTTAATGATGAAGTTTTTATGACTTTCAATCATCAACCGAGTGATCTTTAACTTGTGATGAAGATTTTATTTCTTCAAATCACTAGTTAAGTTCAAATGGAGTAGAAATCTTAAAGTTATCTATAGAAACCAAGCAATACATATTTCGAATTATTTCCTTAAGATTGTTGTTTTTGGGTACAAGAATTTGTATTTAACCACAACAACTTCAACACAAGTTCAAGTATAAAACAAGAACACTTATGAAGTTAGTAACACCCTCAACACAAGATCAAAAAGACCTTTCAAAGAAGTATTTTTTTCCAGAAAATTAGACGAAATAGAAAAAGACGTAGTCCTTCGACTTCACGAAGTGTTCTTAAGGAAATAATTCCCCTCAAGTACTCAAGGTTGTGGAATTTTCCTTCCAGGATAAAATGGCCTAACAATCCGACTGTAGTAGTACCTCAAACGATCGGATTCTCTTCAAAGTCACTCAACGATTAGATGATCACATGGAGTATTTCAGAAAACAAGAAGAGGTTTATTGCTGTCACGCCCCAAAATCCAATCGGGCCGGACTGGCACCCGAAGCCGAGAAGGCCCGGGAGAACCTGTTCAAATACCTGTACTTTCGCTTACATGTCACCAAAAATTTGGACAGCACTTCGTTGCATATAGAAGGGTCTAATTACCTATATCAGCACAACACGCACAAATATATATATATATATATATATATATATATATATAATACTTGGCCGTCGGGGCCACCACATATACAAATATAATATCACTATATAAACTTCCATGACTTTACCCTTCCTTATGTCTACAAAGCCTCTAGGATATACATGACATAACTAGGGTCGGGACAAACCCCCGCCCACACATGACTCCTGTACAATAACAAAACATAAAGGACCGACTCGGAAAGCTCCGAAGCAACCTGGAGCTCACCAACAATAGCTGTATGACCTGGCTCCTATCTATGCTGTGAATGAGCTGAAGCACCTGTGCCTGCAGCATGAAATGCAG
>NC_061117.1:201345377-201346997 GCF_002878395.1 Capsicum annuum
GAACAATAAAGTAGAAGATAAATCTAAGGCCTCGGATTCAAATTTCAGAGGAAAAAACATTAGGTGATTTGTCCTAATCTTGATGGAACTGATCTATATTAGGTATCTCGTAAATTTATCGAGGTGCGCAAAAATTAATCTGCACATCATAATCTATATTATATTAAAGTGTGAAGGGCCTTAGAAGTATTATTTGAACTTTTTATCCTTCATTAAAAGTCTTTGTTTTAGACAAACTCGTCTTTTCTATTTTTCTAATATTTAGGAGATGAAAATTAATTAAATATATTTATAGTAAAACTTTTTCTTATTAAAAATTAGTAGAATTAATGACAACAAAATACTTTTTCTGTTATAAAATAAAAAGAATAAAGAAGAAGAGTAGAGAGAATAGAGAGTAATTCTTATTTCTCTTGAGGGATTTGTTGATGGGTTGATTACAATAAAGGAAACCGCCTTCATTTATAGGTAGAAAACTAACCTTGAATTTCTAACTTTTCCATAAATGGACATTCACTATATATGGTAAATAACACCCCCCCCCCCCTTGAATGTCTAATTGAAGATAATATGTCTCGTTAAAACCTTACTAGAAAAAACCTAGTGGAAAAAAAAATCTAGTGAAGAAAAAAGAGTACACATCTCTAACAATACGCATATAGGCTGTCTCATTAAAAACCTTACAAGAAAAACCCAGTAGGACAAAATCTCGTAAGGAAAAAAGAGTACAACACGTATTAACTCCCCCTAATGAGAACATCTTTGAACCTTTGCATCCCGATCTTATGCACCATCTTCTTGAAAGTTGTAGTTGGAGGAGACTTGGTGAATAAATCAGTCACATTGTCACTTGAATGAATTTGTTGCACATTAATATCACCATTCTTTTGTAGCTCGTGTGTATAGAAAAGTTTTGGCGAAATGTGCTTCATTCTATCTCTTTGAGTCCTCCCTTAAGTTGCGTTGTGCATGTTGCACTATCCTCATAAAAAATTATGGGTACTTTGTCACATTTCAAATTACATTTTTATCGAATGAGATGTATCATGGATCTCAACCATACACATTCTCGACTTTCTTCATGAATAGCTATTATTTCAGCATGGTTTGATGAAGTGGCTAAATAGACTGCTTTGTATATCTCCAAGATATAGCAGTATCCCCACATGTGAACAGATTGCATGTCTGAGATCGAGATTTATGCAAGTTAAATAAATACCCAACATTAGCATAATCAACAAGATCGGGACTACAATCTTTAGAATAAAATAAGATCATGTAGATCTCATTTCGATGTCTCTTAGTAGGAGCAGAACTATACCTTGCTAACAAATTAACGAAAAAGGTCATATCAAACCTTGTAGTATTTACAAGATACATGAGTGCGCCAACTGCACTAAGATATGGTACTTCATAACCAATCCAAATTGGTATATTTCTCATTTCAGCAAATTATCTATTGCTTTTGAAAACTCTCCACGAGTTTCAATAATTTTCAAGTTATAAGCTGGATTATAAATAAGTTTTCCAAAAACTTTTATATGATTCAAACATTTTGAATCTTTAGAAAAGTTTCCATATAAACTTTGTCAAGTGACAATATTCAACATTTCATGAGTG
>NC_061117.1:201349997-201366234 GCF_002878395.1 Capsicum annuum
GTAGTAAAACTACTAATTTATTTGTTTAAAATTTAAAAATAAAATATTTTTAGTTTTTTTTTTGAATTTTTTTTAAAATAGAATAAAATAAAAATAAAACATCTCAAAAATAAAATTTATTTTTTAACTAAAAATTAAAATAAGAATTTAAATAATATTAGCCAAATATAAATATTTAATATCGAAAAATATATATATTAAACTCAGGGAGGGTCAAAATCACGTGTCTACAGTAACAAATTTTACTCAACGGATCAGAACAGCAGAAAACATTTTACCACCAACCTTTACCAAGGCCCCTCGAGCAATCATACATGTAGAAAGCTTAGGACACTCAATTTTGTGCTTTTTCCAGTTTACATAAGAAAATACATCACCATTTCTAAGGACTTGTAAAGACTTGGGTGCCTTTTGCATACATTGGTAGATGTAATCTCAGTCAGCAAGCTTACTATAGCGCTGTTGACGTGGTCGGCCATGTATGGTTGCTGCAGTTGCACCCCAATTACCCATATCTGCTATTAGAGAATCAATGCGATTTTTCCCCTCAAAATTAGCAGTTTGTACCTAAAGCAGGAAAAAGTCGTATTGTCAATCATCTCCATAAATCTCCTTACAAGGGCATGCTTCAACCAGATTTTGACCACCAATAAATTACTCCAGAGCTGTCACTGGAGTGGGGATTGAGAATGTGGTATCATATGGCAGTTACCTATACCCAGACATGCTAATATCCTAGAGTTATAAAATAAAAGCGAAAACAGTCCACCATAACTTGATAGTTATTGGTGTCCCAACTGTTAAAGAAGCACCTTCTACTACACTTTTCATCCACATTGATTTTGTTAGAAGAGTTGATCCAGCACCCTTGTTAACTCCAATATCGATTGGGCATCCCATGTTAATATCAATGAAATCCACAGAGCATTCCTGCACTATAAGCTCAACTGTCTTTGTAACAGTGTGGATATCCCACAAATCTGAATACCAAACAAATTCTCGGATGAATAACGTCTTCAATTTTTTTAATTTCCACCATTCTAAATAAACATACAATTTGAAATAGTGAGATTCAAATTAGAGTGATTATTACATGCTTGATATGTGATAACATATTAACTATTCCAGTGAGCGTCTCTTAATCAGGACCTGGGAGTAGTTTTAATTTATTGAAAAGTTAAGAACATCATTTCCAAAGCACATTTCATCAATTATATCCGATGAATAAAAAATGTCATACCTAATAAAAACATTCAGTATTAACAATCAACTCTATCCACATACTAAGAAATAAGGATATTTAAACATTTAATTAGTTTGCCAGCCCTTGTACAAATGTTTGACGACTATATTGATTCAAAGAGGAACCAAACTGGTCAATAAGTGTGGCATCCGTACCTTCTGGGATGTTTGGTCCAATAGATTATCATGAGAATAAACTCCCTTTATTTCATTGAAGACTAACCCTTGAAGTTATACATAAAATCATGGAGTCAAGTTGTCCCACATATTTAATATTGATAAGTATGAATACATGTTAACATCGATCAAGGTTATTTCGTTCAGAAAGAATTAGCAAGATGTACATCCTATAATAAATCAAAAGTTGAAGATTTAACCTCTGAAAATGCTAAGAATATTTTGGCTTAGGACTGCATCATGTACCCGAAGGTCAAGGTTATAATATCATACTTAATTCAGGATGAGGAGAGAGGTGATATAACCATAACATTACATCAATGAAAAATCACAAGACAGATAAAACCAAAGATGTGACCAGACCACCTAGAGGAGTGAACAAAAATTGCCAGGTGTTAGATCAGAATGTGAGCGTATTATGGGCTATCAACTTTGTGAAAGATCTAAAAGAGCAAGTTGAATCAAAGAGTATCAAGGACTTGATCTTGGGCAAGAGAATCACTAAACATTTTTTGTCTAGCAAGAACATCCAATAACTCTCATGCTAGCAGAGTGTCAAGAAGTCTACTAACTTATACTCAACTTTAGTATTGCATAGATTTAAGTAATAACCCTTGTAGAGATTGGCGAAAGAGCAAAGATGAATATTATGAAAGAATCGAAGAGTTCAACCATAACCTTAAAGCAATGAAAATAGTAGTCCAAGATCTTTAAATACTACTTTGGATGCCTCATTTACCTGAGGTGGGACATTAGGTAACACACCAGTCATCCCACATGTAAGTTTAAATGACAGTTTTAAAGCAATTTTCTAATTGAAAATTTGAAATGGAAATTTTATTAATATTTGATAACAGTTAACACAGAGGTCAAAGATGTCTTTCTATCACACCGTATTTGTACGAAGTTGCGGTCAACATACATGCAAGAAAAATTTTCACAAGAACCACGAAGGAAACAATTGGAGTAAAAGCATTTTTCTCTCTTTTGATTCAAGCCTCGAAGAAATAGGCGACCTATCAGTGCCTTGTAAGAAAATAATACCATAGGTATTCCAATTTTAACAAAAGCAAAGGATCGGGAGTTCTATCCTCTATCTCTCATTTGTTTAATTTTTTTGTTATCATTCTATGAAATGACAAATATTAGAGTAATAAATATGCGTAGAAGCTCCCGGTCAATCCTTTAACTTAGAAAAAGAAAATTGTGAAGCACTTAAAATTAAAATATCCCTTGCAGGACTTATCATCTTAGTGGAAAGCTGCACATAGCACTCCTATGATTTTTTTTTTGTGGCCAAGTTAATACTTTCAACAAGTTTTCATTTTACTCCATTTGGTTTGAGAAGAATAGAACTCCTAACTCTAACAGCAAAAATAAGGGAGTAAATATGTAACATAAGCATAACGCCTTTTGTCATGTTCTCAAAATATTCAAAGCATATTAAGGTTGACAATAGCTTAGGATTTCTTAATCTAAACTTCTAGTCAATTAAATCACGTCCCACCAGTGATAATGGTAATGAAAGATGCCAACAAACTCAAAACAATATTCTCCTTAAAACTTTTGACTTTTCACATTATGCTCAATGTACACAAGAATGGAGATATTTCAAACTTCTGTAAATTTAGAATTGAAAAATACTCATCTAGTATTTTTGGAATTTGACGGTAAGAAACTAAGGTGGAAAGAATTTGCTTACATTGTCAAGCTTCGCTGAAACATGGAAATATTCACCCACGAACCAAAACTGTGAAGCAATTAAGTTTTTGTTAGTACATTATTCAATAAAGAACTCCAAGATCTACATTCAATTGTAGATAAAAGGTAGCAATAGTTTACGCTATTAATCATAGAAGTTGCTGGTATAGAATATAAATGAAAACCAAATCAGGACTTTGAGGACAAAAGAATACTATACTCATATGCACTATTTAATGCCTATGTACTGAGCTGGAGATTTAAATTTAATTTTACATGATATGGCCCATTTCAGATCATCGGACTAGATAACTCTGTTATCAATAATGTATGAGATTGACAATATGTGGATCCAACTAACCACAAGATACGAAAATGGGTGTGGCATGGTGAGCTACATGATGCATTCACCTTTTAGGAAATTAAAGATGTTATGCTAGATGCTTTATGAGCAACTAATTACACTTTCTGCTGGAAAAATCAAGTAAAATGCAATTAGTTAAAAAAACTAACAAAAGAGTATCTTGTTGAAAAATAGTTCTTTTACCTAACTCAATTCAATAGCTATTGTCCTAATTATATAAGGACAACACAAATAATACACTTAACTGACCCAGGATTAAATTACTTAAGAGTTTCATTCATATTTAAATTGTCCATTACAGCAATATTGTTCAAATACGACCCCATGGTGAGAACTATTAAGCAATACAACAATGTTGTAACCAGAAAATTCTAAGAAGCAAAGAAGAAGAAGAAGAAGAAAAAGTCCCTTAGAGCTCGTTCAGTTGGGAAACAATAAACCCCGAATTGTTATTTCACTTTCAATGTGGGATAAAATGACACTATAATTTTAGAATAAGTTATCCCACAATTTTATCAAAGAAGAAGAAGAAGAAGAAGTCCCTTAGAGCTCGTTCAGTTGGGAAACAGTAAACCCCGAATTGTTATTTCACTTTCAATGTGGGATAAAATGACACTACAATTTCAGAATAAGTTATCGCACCATTTTATCCCAACTAAATATAGGATAAGCTCATCTCAAAATTAATTTTGGGATTAGTTATTCCTTATTCCTTGTACCAAACGAGCCCATTAGACTCTTAAGAATACTATATATCCCTGTTGTAGTTTCTTCTTCTTAACAACATATTACTTGTGGCATTACTCTTCAGATTACTAAATTAAAAAACTTCTCATTTGAGTTGAGCACCTATCAAAAAAAGTCTCTACCACAAAAAGATAAGAGTAAAGTCTAACTACATTCTACCTTCCCCAAACCAAGGCTATAGACAAGTGACATAAAATCAATTTTTCATATGGTTTATGACTTTTTTAAGGATCCACTTTTTCAAATCAATTGTACTACTATCCTACCATATTCCCTGATTTCTAAAGTAAGATTTACAACAACCCAGTAAAAATAAAAAAATAAAGTTAATGAAAAAATAAAAGTTGAGCCTTTTTTCTAATCACAAGGTTCAGACATGATCTCTTTTGAACCATAACATTCACATTACAATACACACAATTCAAAAATGTTCAAGCTTAAATGCAATGTGCAAGGATGGAGGATAACGAAAAGGGTAGCAAATGAAACATAAATTAAGGAGGAGATGAGATTCAAAAGGGATTTCTAAAAGCTACCTTGATGGACCTAATTCCAACTGATTTGAAGAGAACATAACAAAGAAACAAAAGAACACAAAGGGAAAAAAAGATATATCTACCTTGACTTTCTAGTTTCTACTTCTCCAAATACCCATAACACCCAAAATGAATGCATACTATTTTCTAGTACAAAAACTTTGAAGCTTGTATAAAATAAGAAAAGAAACACAAAAGAATCTACGAAGAATTCACAAATTAAGAAGATCATAATTAATCTAACCCATAAGCATAAACCCATCAGACATTGCGTAGAAGTAAGAATTCACCAGATTTGGTAGACTGCAACAAATACATCAAAGCAACAAAAATAAAACCTAATTGTAATGGAAACTAAATTAGCGCACTAAGTATTTGGGAAAAATAATTAAAAGTGGAGGGAAGGTTTGCCGCCTATGTTTTCCTGCTAATTTGGCAAACAATAATTCTTTGTTTCAATTTATTTATTTAATTTTAATTTTCATAAAATTTAAGAAAACTAAAATTTTATCTTATTTTGATTTAACATAAATAATTTTGAAAAAATAATATAAATATCGACGGTGTGGAGATTAGTTATAGAAAATTTTAATATTTTTATAATTACTGTAAATCACGATTTTGAATCTGTTGAGATGCATAATTAGCTCACAATTCATCTAATGATTATATATACATTTTTTTGACTTTGAATTTAACGAGATTCATAATACATCCAATGAAGATACATTTTTCCCTTTCTAAAGATACAAAAATAACTCTCGATGTATTTTTTCCGATTTTAAATCTGTCGAAATACCTAACTAGCTCCTTGATACATCCAACGAAGATACATAATTAGGCATTTTGTAATTAATTTGTAAGGGTGGAATTTGTGTAAATATGGTAAGTTAAGGTGTACATTTATGTTATTTTTATTTGATTTTGATTTAGCACGAAATTTAAGAAAGTAAACAAGATTTTTGATTTGAGTCTTGTAATTTAAATTAAAGATATGTAGAATCTATCAAAATATTTTTAATATCTAATCTTAAACATGTAATAGGAATAATCAAATTTAAAGAGTTGCCAAAAACAAAAAAGGAAAGCAACATTGTTTTTTAAACGAACTAAAAAGGAAAGTAAGAAAACAAAATAAAACAAAGGGAATAGTGAATTTGAAAAAACATTGGGTAGAAAATTAAGAATTATCATGATAAAAAGATATTTTTAATCATGAATTGGCTTCATTTTATTTTACACATAATATTTATTATATTATTTAAAAAAATACGCTTAGAGATAATAAAATTTGTATTTAGAAGATAATAATCAAGGCAAAAAAATGTTGAGTGTTATAATATCTATGAAAATTCATATTCTACTTTTTCAATGTAAAATGTTGATCATTATATGAATATGAATTTAAATTTGATTCATCATAAACACTTTGATGACCACCACAAACAATAATTCTCTCACAAACAAGCGAAATATGATCTTTAATGTCTTGGTATTTAATTTACCTTATTTTTATTTAAAATTTTTTGAGGAATGTTTGAAGGCTTGCAGATTGTAGGAAATTTGCAATCTTTAATCGACGAGCTCCTCTAATTTCTTGTTAGGATATTTTTTTTAAAATTATGAGACCCCTATTTATAGTTATGGGATGAAAAAGTTGTGATGAGGACAAATCCTTTTCACCTTGTTAGGTTCAAGTGACATCACAAAATTTAATTGATCGGGGTATGTCACTTGCCCACGTGACATGTTTTACTTGTCACTGAATTTGAGTAGGCATGTTATGTCATTTTAATATGCGAAATGAACTTATTGTCTCTTTTATTTGACTTGATGTGCCACATAATTTGGCACGTTGCATTGAATAAGACCTCTAGGATAAAATGACATCTTGAGATGGGCAACGTGGTTTGATCTACCATTTGTTGAGCAACCAAATGGGCCGAAACATCTTGGATTTTGACCTTTAGAAAATTTTCTGGAATTCCGTTCTCCAGACCCACTACAACTTATGGGTACGAGCCGTATGTTAGGTTACAAGTGGTATGGTCCTGTCGTATATTGACCAGTGTTAGTTGGTGGGATGGTTTTGGTCACTGAAATGGGCACGACTTAGAGGTATAAGTCGTAAGGGTTTGGTACGAGTCGTATCAAGGACTCGTATGGTGGGCAGTATTTGATCCTCCAAGTATTTAATTCTACCAGGGATACAGATTTTAGGTACGGATCGTATGTGGTGGTTACATCTTGGTTGGATGAGTCATATACTGGATAGTGTTTGATCCAAGAGTCGAGGCTTAGATACGAGTGATTGGTACCAATCGTATAGAAGTGTACGACTCGTATGGGGCAGTCGTATCCCAGTGAAGGGATTTTAAAGGCAGTCGTGTCATGTGTTAACCAAACATTAGGGATTGGCATTGTACGGTAGATATTAAGTTAAATTGTTTGATACCGTGATTGAAGTATTATGGTATAATATATATTCTACATTTTTAATTTTTTCTTTAAATTGGGTATTTATAAATAAACTATCAAATTAATACTACACTGAAATACATGAGAAAATTGAAGGAAAGGTGTCTTTTAAGTCTTGAATGAAGGATTGGTGACATTGACCAACAGATAGGGTCAAACATTATTAGGAAACTTGATCAAGTTAATTGTGGACTTGATTAATATTTTCAAAACTTTCTAATCTTTTCAAAAATAAAAATCAAACCAACCCACACCCCTCTTCAATCCAAATCAACCATTCTTTCCTCTCTCTTTATCTTCTCTCAACTCTCACCCAACCAACAGTTCTGTAAAATTTCTCCCTTCAACCCCCGACGAATTCTACCTCCGGCGACAAATAGTTGGGCTTCGAGTTCCTCTATTTTGTCCCTTCAACCCCCAGCGACTTCCACCTCCGTTAATAAATAGTTTGGCTTCGAGTTCCCCTCTTCAATTCAATCAACCTGTCTCGCATCCCTCTCTCGATAGCTTTTCTCAACTCTTTCCCAACCAACTGTTCTACAAATTTCTTATCTCAATCCTCTGCAACTTTAATATCCGACTACAAATAGTTGGGCTTCGAGTTCCTTTTCGACTTTAACCTTCAATCGACGTAACAGCCTTACTCTCTAGCAACAACAGATTTGAATTCTTCATTGTTCCTTTTCTTCTTTCACAGGTAAAAATTTATGGCCTTTTTAGTTTTGAAGAAAATGAGGAAATTGAGCCAACTTCTCTTATAGTATTGGTTAACAATTTTAATATTTGTTGCACTAATTTGAAATGCGATCTGAAATGGCCTTTTTATTATTCGTGTTTATAAAATCAAAACGACAATTTGGTTTGATTTGTTCTGTTCTTGTTCTTAGTAAAAATAGTGAAATTGCTGTTTTTTGTTAAACAAAATTGTGCTACTGTTTTTTATTTCCTCTGATAGATTACCTATCTGGTGCAATATATTAACCATCTGATATAATAGATTTATTATATGATGCACCAGATCAACCATCTGATGCACCAGAGAAACCATCAGGTTACAATTTTGATGCAATAGATTAACTATCTGCTGCAACAGCTTTACCATATATTGCAACAGATTAAGCATCGGATAAAAAATCTGATGCAACTAATTAACCATCTGGTGCAATGGAAGAACCATCAGATTAATGATCCAATACAATAGATGAACCTTCTTTTGGATAAAATCCCATCAACTCTTCCTACAGGAAATGTCCAAGACTTGATTTTTCCAACTGATCATTCATCTGCCGCAATAGAAGACCTTATGTCGGAAGAAATCTAAACAATATTGACCGTTGATAACTGTTCCAATAGATCACTCATGTGTTGCAACAGATGTGTGACCTGTTGCACAGACCATTCATCTTTCTCAACAGATGAGTGATTTGTTTTGTATTATCGCAACAGATTACTTAGCCATTGCTGCAGGTTAGTTAACTGCTCTGACAGATCACTCATATATTGCAACAGATGTGTGATCTATTGTACAAACCATTCATATTTCTCAATAGATGAGTGATATATTTTGTATTATTGCAATCGATTATTTAACTGTTCCAACAGATCACTCATATGTTGCAACAGATAATGTCACAACAGTTGTATGATCTGTTGAAAGGACCATTCATCTGTCTTAAAAGATGAGTGATATATTTTATATTGTTGCAATAGATTACTCATCTATTGCAATAGTTTTGTTATATGCTGCAATAGATATACTACCTGGTGCAATAGATCGGTGATCTATTGCAACTGTTATTTTACTATTTTGCTTGTTTGATTTACTGTTATCCTTTTTTAATGATGCATTAATCAATAATAATATATTATTTTATGTTCCTGCTAATTTTATATAATATGATTCCCAAAAGAACATAAACCAAATCAAGTCCAAGTAAAGGAGCAAGTAAAGCAACTAGGCTATATCCACCACTCTATGAGCTTGCTTAACAAGCGTTATCTCAATTGGGAGCAAAATATGATGAATACGGGGAGGAGAGATGTTTCAAAAGAAATAATGCAAATGCTAATATCCTTTCCACCAAAAAGCTGGTTAAAGCCTTTAACATTAATCGTTATCCTGTAAGAATGTAGTACGATGGTGCCGCAAATTTAACGGGTGATTTCGTGGTTAAGTCAGTCATGGAAAAATCTTTCAACGCCTTTAGAAAAATACTTCGAGAACAAAAATTGAATGCTTATTTCAGGGACAGCTTCTTTGGGAAATATCTTGATTTACCGAAAGACAACAATGCTCGTTTCTAAATGAAAATGGTATATGAACTACTCAAGCGTAGGTTTATGTATGAAAACAAAGATAAGATGGATGAGGTGTGGATAAATTACTGTGGCATGCCTGTTTGTTTTGGTTGGAAGAGTTTGCCATAGTTACTAGACTAAAATGTTATCCTCCTTCTCAAGTTATACCTATTCTAATCCAAAAAAAAGCACCCCGCACACCCAAAAAAAGCAAAGGCAAGTCGTGTGATCGTGATGACCTGGTGTCCATTGTTGTTCCAAGATTCAAAAATAAAAATTTGATAGAAGCGTTGAAAGGTAAAGGAATTTCAAAGAATCACAAGCAGTCATTGTGCTTGGTTTGGTTTGTATATAATATTCTTTGGGCGAGAGACGTTAACAACAACATAAGCCTCGGTTTAATAAAGCTCTCCGAGGATCTTGATGCGTTTAACAGCTATCCTTGGGGGTACGAAAGCTTCAAAATGACTGTCAAATATTTGTTGACTTCGTTAGTGCCAAAGACAGTCAACTTATATGGCTTCCCATGGGCTTTCATGGTAAATGTTTCTTTTTTCTATTATGATATCATTCATTTTTTTCCCTCAATAATGATTTTGATTTATTGGCGTTATTTTATAGCCTTGGGCGTTTGAAACCATTCCTTATTTGAGACAACAAGTGAACTACCAGGAAGGAGTTTCCTGTTCAAGAATCTTGAGATGGTTGTCGGCCAAAACTGATAAAAGTGCAAAATTTCTTGATCTCTTCAACCCCCCGAAGGATGCAGTAAGTATAATTATAATTATTTTTTTATTTCAATTAATGATTTTTTTGAATGATCTAATCATTATTCTAATATATGTAATGATTTATGTTAGATTGTGCATCCGTCGCTAGTTCTGACCAATCGAGAGTTGAAGATGCCATTTTTTCTTACTTTACGGTCTGTACAAACTTTATCGGACCCTAAAGGCATCAACAGAATAAAAATAGAATTGTTTGGAGCAACAACCATTAAAAAAAAAAAAAATTGGAGAGTGGGCTTGTTGTTGTTGTTGATGGTCTTAGTGGTGATGAAACTACTGGTGGTAGTAGTGGTGCTGCTGTTGGTGCTAATGATGCTCCTCTTATAGTATTTAAATCAAATCATTATGACTATGATCATACTGGTTATACAGATTTTGCCTCTCCCAGCGAATGTTCTGCATGCAAATGTCAAGACTGCAGGACGAAACATGATATAGTGATTAATGCTATTAATGCATTAACTGCTTCTGTAAATGAATTGACATCTAAGAGGGGCCTCATTCCATCAAAGAGAATTTTATTTCCATCTGCTCCATTAGAGATTAGGGCTAAGAGGAGAAGGAGAATGATTTTCTGGCATTATCAAGAATCTAAAAAAATGAAATTACAACTCCTCTGTCTGTGTGTTGCACTGAGTAACGTACAATGTCCAAAGGAGAGCAGCACGAGCTAAAGAAGGTGAATATATTATATGTGTTTCAACAAACAAAACAAACAGACACATATCTGTTTCAACAGATGACACATCTGTTGAAAATTATCAAATAGACATATACATCTATTGCAACAGTTGACTAACCTATTGCACCAGATACTTTATCTGGTGCAACATATGTCTCGTCTATTTTAGCAAATAAAACAGCTCTTCGTACCACTTTTATTTGTAATAACAGATGACCTATATGCTGCAACAGATGATTCATATGTTGCAACAGATGGTTCATCCATTGGAAATTATGACATAGGGTCTTCCTCATATAGAAATTTGTCCCAACAGTTGATTCATTGTTGCAACAGAAATATAATCTGTTTGGGACAATTTAAAATGAGAGGAAAATCTATTTGATTTGCTAGAAGAGATGAGTTATCCTTTTCCGTTTTGTTGTATCTCCGTGATTAGTATTGACCAATTCTGGCTTTCCAGGTGGATGTAGAAGAAGCTACTGCTAAACAACATTGACAATATGCTACTCTTTTTATGAAAATATGGAGAACAAAAAGTGCAGAAATCGTACGTAAGAAACAATAAAGATCCACGACGAGCAAAGCCGAATTCCATAGCACCGGATGAAGAACAACTTTCCCATACTGAGTAGATCTTTATAGCTTGAGCTTGTCAAATCAAAAAAATCCATGGCAATATACTAAAATTATTGTTGATATATTTGTTGAGATTTGTACCCATAACAATTTTTTTATATTTCATTTATTAATTGACTTATTTCAGCTAATTTATGAAGGGTTCGATTTATTTTATTTTGTCTATGAATTTTATTTATTCCTTAAATTTGAACTTATTAATTGAAAAGAAATACTAGATTCAAATATTGCAATAGATAATATATCTATTGCAACAGACGACACATCTATTGGAAAAATCGAACAGATTTAGACATATGTTGCAATAGGTAGGTGATCTGTTGGAATTTATCAATCAGGTCTTCCCCAATGTTGCAACAGATGGACTTTAGATAAAACATCGAGATAATGCAACAGATGAGCAACCTATTGCAACAAATAAACTATATGTCAGAACAGGTAAGATAACTGTTACAACAGATGGAGAATCTGTTGCATTATAAAAATTCAACTTTCGTTGGACATAAAAAATTGCCACTATGTGTGAAAAGGTTAAAGTGAATTGAATTGAAATAAAAAAGGTGCAACCCATCTACGATGTTTTGTTCAAACACCTAAAATAAGATAGGCATCAAAGTAGACAATGTTCATTTTAAACACGTAAAATAAAATAGGCATCAATTGTGTAAGTGTCAATCTGACACATTTCGCTGACTTGCCGTCACTTGGCTCCCAACGGTTGTTTCCCCGCCATTGTCTTATATATTCATCTTCCTCCTAAAATTTAACCCTAAACTCCCAAATCTTCTTCTTCATCGTCATCTTCTTTTATCTATTCAAATTATTTCTTTCCTTTTTTCCAACTGAGCTTGACAATGTCGAGCGCATCTTCCACTATGTTTTGTGATAACGATTTTTGATATTGCAAGTGCGGTCATGAAGATCTGTTAAAGACTTCTTGAACTCAACAAAATTCGGATCGTAGGTTTTTTCTTGTAAGATTATAAAGGTAATATTTTTTTTATTTAATTAATTGATTAATTATTGACTTGTAATTATTTTGTAATGGTATTTTCTTTTTTTATAGAAATTGGGTGGATACGATTACTTTGATTGGTATGAAGAACGACACCCTTCACAAGCAAATCGTGTAATCTGAGGTTTGTTGAACAAAGTCAAGGCTTCTGAAGAGAAACAAAATTGAGCAAGAAGATAATACATTATTGCCGTTACAGCTACTGGTTTGGTGTTGTTGGGCACATGGATATTCAAGCCTAATTGCTGAAATTTTCATGGTTGTGTGTATATTTGCTACTGGTTTGGTGTTGTCGAGCACATGGACATTCAAGCGTAACTGTTGGAAAATATCAAAAAGATTTAGGCATATGTTGTAAAATTTAGGTCATCTGTTAGAAATTATCAAACAGGTCTTCCCACTGTTGCAACAAATTATTCTTAGATTATTAGATTATTTATAGAAATAACATTGTCGTAATGCAACAAATGACCAACCTATTGCAACAGATAAACTATCTGCCAGAATGGATTAAAGATATTTTTCAATAGATTTACAATCCAATCTATTGCAATACAAAAAACTCAATTTTCATCTGAAAAAAATTATTGCCACTACATGTACATGTAATAAAGTGAAGGGTGACTTGAAATTAAAAATTTCTATTTCACAGGCTCTTCTATATACACAGGCTTCAAGCGTCCAGTTCTCCAGTTAGTACCCCATAAGCCCAGACCTCTTACAGGTTTGCCACAACGTTATCGCACAGAAAAGTCGTTGGCTTAGCCATTTCTGTGACGGTCAATAAATATTTGATGTGTGCAAGAGTGTGCGAGCCGCTCGCTTTAGCGGTATCATCTTTTGGAAGGATCATTCCCCTATTTCGATCATTAAAATCCCGTGATTTATTCATCAACACTTCCTTTGGCAAATGATTCATCAGTTTACTCTCCCTCAACAAGATGGGCAGAAACACCATTAGTGGCTCCACGAGGAGAAAAAGATTGAAATCATCGACGGGAGGTACATTGGAGTCATAAACATTGATCTTTCCCTCCTCGAGTAGTATCTCAACAGCCCGATAATGCATGTCGTTCACGCTAATAACTGCAAGAATCCTTTTGCCTCGGTCCATTTCTTGCCGTATGGATTTAACCTGTCCCCTCTAACATATCTTAACGTTTCTTCTTCATCCAATACCAATGTAGGAAATATGAAATAAAGTCCCACGCCAAGGGCTAACGCCTCTCCATTGATTTGATCATACCTATCCTTGAGCTTCTTGCAGAAGTCGAGGTCCATTATCCTATCGGTAGCGTCACTAGTTTCCCAGTACGTTAATTGCCTTTTCCTTATAAGGCAGAGAATCATGCCAATATGCTGTGAGATAAGAAGTCAATTTTTAAATAGGTTAGTAATTGTAAAGATGCAACGGATGGTCCATCTATTGCATAGGGTTCTCTGAATCAATAATCGAACGCAACTTATGTAACAGATGGATAATAAATTGCAATAGAACCACTAACAGTTGCACCAGTATACCTAGCTGTTGCAACAGATGTGAAATCTGTTGCGTAGCTTCTTCTTCATGGGGTAGATTAGAAGGGATAGGTTAGGAAAAGTAAACTTTCCTTGTCTTCGTACGACATACGCATATCAGTTATAGTCTGGAAGTCTTGGGGGGAAAAGGGAGGCCTGGGGTAATCTGGTGCGCCTGGCTTGGCATTTTTGGCCTGTTGCAGATCCCTCTTCTCTTCGATACCAAGTTTCGCATATATTTCCACCTTATTAACTGGCCGCTGAACTTCAACAGCTTTTGGAGACGGAGGAATTACAATTTCTTTTGATTTCCAAGTAGAGTGTACGTCTCTAATTGCTCTTTTCTTTCTCCTAACCAACGCTGTAAGAATGTGTGGCTCCTGCACCTTCTTGGATAGTATGACATACCTCTTGGATTTGAATTTCTCAATAGCTTTAGAGATAGTCTCTACTTTTTCAAAGAGTTTATCCTGTTTGTCCTTGCACTCATCGCATTCGCAACGAGAACACGAGGGTGAAGAGGGGTGAGATGGACCTGTGTAAGGGCGAAAAGGGGTGTTTTCAAGAATATTTATTCTTTATTGAGCATCAACATGCTCATTATTATGAGTGGTAGCCGGATCATCATGCCAACCACCAACACCAACAACTCCACCAGAAGAAGCACCTGGATCTGCCTTAGTAAAAGGTTAGTCATGAAGAGCCTCAACATAAGGCTGACCTTTCCTAACTGCTCTTTTTATGGTTGTTTCTCCAGCTAATTTCTTCTTTATTAACTCCACCGTTGGGTCTTCTATAGTATCAACATGACCTAGAGTAATTGTAATACCCCGAGAAATTTTTCATTGAAATTTTGTGCGAAAACGTGTTGGGTTCTATCTTCTAAAATGAATTATAAATTTTTAGTGCGGAATGTCTTAGATTATGACCCACCATTACGTAGAGTATCGAATAATATTTCCAATGATATGTGGATCATCCAAAACGGACACCCGAGCGGCGAGTTATGAACATTTTGATCGAACCGTGAATAGTAGTGAACAGTAAAATGAGCAGGAAAAAGTACTAAGGCCTAGCGTATTTTTTCTCCAAATTTAAACGATCACAACTCATTGTACATAATGATATGGGTGATCTACTATATATCAACGGAAAGCTCTGCGAGTCCTCTTTCCAATGAAATTGGTTTCATCCAATTTGGATATCAGAATAAAATGTTATGGTTGATCTACTTCAGACTATCAAAATAGTCCATCAAAGGACAGATTCGAGAATTATTTGATTTTTAGGGGCGTTTTGGTCATTCCCTCTCACCCAAAATCGGTCCAAACCCTATAATAAAGCCTATTAGAAGCATTATATCTTATATTTCATCAAATTCTCTCAAAAAAAAAAACCCTAAGCTCCTACATCCAACTTCAAGAACCTCCAAAGTTCACCATTAATTGTGCAAATTTATTCAAGATTCCAAGTTCTTAGTTCAAGAACTCCAAGAACCATCATTCAAAGGCACGATTAACATCTCAAAAATGAGTATCGATCTAAAGTTCATCATTCAAGGTATGTAGGGTTTTTCAACAAGAACTCTCTTTCGTTCTTATGCCCAAAAATAATTTTCTTTACAAAGGCATGATTTTTACGAATTTGAAGCATGAACCCATATCTTATGATGATTATTATAAAATCTTGAGGTTTAAGATTTTGAAAGATGAATGTACATGTGTGGAAATATAAAGCATGAATCTTGAACGATATTTATTATGATTTTGATATTTGGGTCGTGAATTCCTATTGGAAATTGTATTTTTTTGAGAAAGTGTGTTTTATAAGCACGTTGATGTTGAATATTTGAGATATTTTAAATGATTTGACCTTTTGGTCTTAATGGAGTTGTTTTGAAAACGAGTGTGAAAGAAATCCACAACGTGGTTGATTTTGATAGATGAGAAGCATGATGGCTCCCTATGTATATTTATATATTACTGAAATTATTTTGTTGTGGATTGTCTTTGAAATGATCTGAGCTAAGTCCGGGAGAAATCTTTAGCACCT
>NC_061117.1:201366334-201368922 GCF_002878395.1 Capsicum annuum
AATCCACAACGTGGTTGATTTTGATAGATGAGAAGCATGATGGCTCCCTATGTATATTTATATATTACTGAAATTATTTTGTTGTGGATTGTCTTTGAAATGATCTGAGCTAAGTCCGGGAGAAATCTTTAGCACCGAGTGGGAGGTATAAAGTGACCTTACTTCCCTAGAACTGTGTGCCCCCATAGGAGTGAGCCTGGGGCTGATTTATATAGTGATCACTAGTTTGTATGGATTTGATATCGATAGTCCTACTCCGATGGCAAGGATAGGACGACTCTCCCCAACGTGGGTTGTACGTTGGACTCCATGTAGCTCACATAATTTATGTCGGTTATAGGAACTCCCAGTGTGTATGTGTTTCCTTGTGTCTATGGTGAATGGTGAAGTGATTTGAAAGTGGAATTGTGAAAGTTATTCTTTCGAAAGATTTAAATGATATTTACATTAAGAGCATTGATATTCTTGATGAACTGAAAGTGATTGACAAATTATATGATGACTCACATGTGTTATCGTACTTATTTCATCCTCTCATGATTATGATGATTTTCTTTGGGTTGTGTGAGTCTTTCATACATCCTATATATTTCTTATAAATATTTATGATGATGATGTTTATACAACTGCATACACCCCCATATACTCGATTCCTTTCCATGGTACTGACCCACGTCTTCGGATATGGGCTGCATTTTCTTGGAATGTAGGTTTAGGTGCTCAGTTCCAGGTTTGATAGTGATTCTTCGAACATGTTGTTCTACATCCTCTATTGTGGTGAGTCCTCATGTTCTGAGGACATGATGTCTGATGTTGGTTTCACGAAATTATTTACATTTGATAACTGAGTATGAGTCAGTTAGGGCATGTCTCAATGGCTCGTTGGTTTTATTGATTTTCTTAGAGGCTTGTCAGACTAGTATAGATGTTCGGAGTTGACTAATAAGGTGTATTTTGTTATTTTTCTGAAATTTTTTTATTCTCGGCTGATGATTGCTCTGTTGATATTTGAGGGTTATTTATGGAAACCCTATTGATTTGTGTTGAAATGAATGAAAATGGCTCAAAGGGTTAGCTTGGGGCTACTCGTAGCCTCAAGCATCGTGTGACGCTCCAGGACCCTTTTTTCAGGCCGTAGCAAACTTGGTATCAGAGCCTAAGGTTTTAAGATGTCCTAGGGAGTCTGACAAGCCGTGTTAAGTAGAGTCTTGGTCATCGGTGTGTAGCGCGCCACATCTATGAGCAAGAGGCTACAAGACGTTTTAGGAAAAAGTGTGATTCTTTCTTTCAGAAGTCTATCGTGCTTAAAGTGTCTTTCTCTGCTATTGATTCGTGCTCTCCTCTTTTAGAAATATACCTCCACGTCGAGCGAGAAGAAATAATGATGGTCAGCAACCTCAACCCACTGACCCATTAAATGAAAATATGTCTCATGCTAAATTTCGAGCAACCTTTCAGGCGCTGACCCAAGCTGTTACTACAAATGTTCAGGCCAACCCGGCCCTAGCTCCACAACAACAGGGAGGTGATTCAGCTGCTGCCAGGATCCGTGACTTCATGCGGATGAATCCGTCGAAATTCTATGGGTCCAAGTCTGATGAGGATCCAAGGTTGTTTTTAGAGGAGGTGCAGAAGATTACTTAGGTGATGCATGTATCTGAGGAACATAGTGTGGAGTTGGCTGAGTATAGGTTGAAAGACCTTTCTTATGACTGGGTTATTTCTTGGAGGAAAGGTAGAGGAGAGGGAGTTGTCCCTACAACTTGGCAAGAGTTCCAGGATACATTCCTGGATAAGTTTTTCCCTTTGGAGATGATGGAGGCAAAGGTGGAAGAGTTTATGAACCTGCAACAGGGCTCTATGACTGTTAGGGAGTATTATTTAAAGTTTAATCAGTTGGCCAAGTATGCTCCTGACTTAGTGGCTGATCATCGGGCTAGTATGAGTATGTTTGTGACTGGAGTGTCTAGTTATGTGGTTAAGGAGTGTAGGTATGCTATGCTGAATAGTGAGATGAATCTTTTTAGGCTGATGACTCATGTCGAATAGATTGAGGCAGATAAGATTAAGGAGAGAGATAGAATGAGAGGGAATAAGAGAGCTATGTCTGAGCAGTACGGACAGGGTCAGACTAGAAAGCAGGGAGGGAGTCGCCCTCAGTATCAGGATCGTTCGTCTATGCCAGCACCGTTATCTGCTAGTGCTCCCGTGCCTAGAGGTAGGCAGGAGCAAGGTAGCAGGTCATATACATCCAAATCGTCCTCTGTGTCCTAAGTGTGGTAGGGCTCATTCAAGTGAGTGTTGGGGTGAGAAGAGGGGTTGTTTTCGGTGTGGTGACATGGGTCACAGAGTTAGAGATTGTCCACAGTATGGACAAGGGCATTGTGACAATCGCCCTCAGACCCAGACTCAGACTGTTAGTGCTCCAGTTCCAGCGACTTGCCCAGCCCTAGCTCAGGGCGCCTCTTCTAGAAATACTGGTAGGCAGCGCCAGAACAGATTCTATGCTTTATCATCCCGCCAAGAATAAGAGGACTCTCCCGATGTTGTTACTTGTATGCTTCGTATATTTCAGTTTGATGTGTATG
>NC_061117.1:201371922-201378411 GCF_002878395.1 Capsicum annuum
TTCGTATCATATTCAAATTAGAAAATAACAATTGTGTTTATAAGCTTGTGAGGCGTACAAAATTAGCTTGAAAATGGCTCAAGAGTGTTTTAAAGATAGACATATAGTGACGAATTAGTTTGTCAGTAACGTGACACACAAATGATTTTCAACTATGAAATTATTGCCCTTCCTAGACAAGAAAAGTTTGTCACTAATTCATATATTTAGAGATGAAATTTTTCTTTCGTACACAAATCATGTACCATTTAGTGATGTAATCACATTCGTTTAACAAGTTATACATATCTTTAGAGACGAATAATATCGTCACTAACTAAATTAAAGTTAGTGACAAATTAGATTTGTCGGTAATAAGTATCCTTTTAGCGACGTTACGCTATTTTTAGCTACAACATTTTATACTATTTGTGAAAAATAATTTTTTCATAAATACTCCACATTTGGGGACGAAATTTTATTTTGTAGTTAATAAGATTTATTTAGCAACAAAACACTAAATTATCTTCAATTACTTCTAGCGACCCACATTTAGTGACGAAAGATTGACAATTTTATTTTTGTCACAAAATATTTTTTAGGACGAAATATGAATTTTATGTGACAAAATAATTCGTCAAAGATAATGAAATTTGTTGTAGTAAACATTCGAAAGCGAAGTAAGATTGTTTTTATCTTACATTTCAACAGAAAGAAACTACAAATAAATTCCAATTAAAAATAAAATTAAATAATTATTAGATCAACCAAATTTAGAAACATACACAAATATTAAGAAATATATAGTTTTAAATCGTTACTATGTTTTTTCTTTTTGATTGAGATGAAAAATTAATATAACTTAAACAAACAAAAGTTTATAAAATATTTTGCACACATATATTTTTTTTATATAATTTAAATCTATAAAATTTCAAATTTTTTTCAAAAGTATTTTTGCGATTTCCTTAAAAAAATATATAAATTTAAATAAAGTATATTTTTTATTTTGTCAAGAATAATACAATATATCTTTGAATCATCTATTATTTTTTTACCTTTTTTTATTATTTCTTTCTACTTTTTTATTTCATTCATTATGTATATATATAATTTTTTCCTAATATTTTTATTTTTATTAAAAAAATCTCTTAATTTTTTTAATACTCAGGCGCCACTAAAGAGATTACACTATTTTTTACTTTTTTTCTTGTTGTTTAGTATATTTTTTTTTATAATTTTAATATTTTCTTGACATTATTCTTATAGATATATTCTCAATTGTTTATTTCAATATTATTTCATATCTTGAAGTTCTTTCTCTCTCTGTGTGCTTGCACGTCTGTGTGTGTAAATATTTTGAAGTAAAATAATCAAGTTAATATTCTTTTTTAATGAATACAAATATGATCATCACTTACTTAATTTAATCAATTATGATTTGAACATAATAAAATAAAAAATAAATAAAATTTATATAGAATTTTTAATATTTTATTTTATATAATATAACAAAACCAAAAATAAATAAAAATTATCATAAAAAATATAATAAAGATAACAAAATTGGAGGATTAGTAATAATTCTATAAAGGATATAAACTATTTAAGATAAAAATAAACTTATATGTAAATTTATTGAAAATTGGATGATTTATTGGGTAGAGTGTACATTAGTAATGAAAGATAGTAATTACTTCCTCCTTTTCGTTTCAGTTGGCTCTTATTAACTTAATACTTCCCTTAAGAAAATATTGAATAGAGGTTTATACGCATTGAAAATATAAATTTAACTATATATGCTTTATATAATCAGTTAATGATAGCGGTAGTATTAAAATAAATATAATAAACTTCTGTTGATTTTAAAACTTGAACAACTAAAATGAAATAAATATTTTTAATAAAAGAGTCAACTAATATGAAAAGGAGGGAGTAGTAATAATTATCTTAAGGAAAAAGGGAGAGGGGATTAGGGATATGCAGGGGTGGACCCACTATGGTTCAAGTAGGTTCATATTAACCCACTTTGTCAAAAAATTATACTGTATATATGTGTATATATAATCAGTCCTTATAAGTATAACAATATATATTTAAATTTGAACCCACGTTGAACAAGTTAAGCCGCTAGTCCAGTGGAAGCGGGTTCAATTTCGGACGCATGCGTCGTGAGTTCGATCCTAAATTGCAGCAATCTTTTTTATAAAACTTTTAGGCAGCAGCTATCATGTTTTTTTGGGTAATAAAAAGGTTTAGTTTTCAATTTTTTTCCTAAAAAAAAAACTAATTCTTCAATCCTTAATTTACCTTATTCCTTATTCCCTACAACATAAAGAAAAATAAAAAAAAATTATAGCCTCCAAGCAAAAAAAACAAAAGAATCAATCTCACATCAATCAAGAAATTTATCAAGTTTGTTCTTTCCTCTTTATTCTCTACTTTAATCTTTTATAGATATATAATTATTGTGGTTATTTTTTATTTCCTCAACTTTAAAAAAATCTTTCTCCTTAAAATTGAAGAAAACATTTTCTTCAATTTTAGTTACTTTTTTACAAAATTTCAAAATTCAAATACGTACAATAACTCTTACTTTTCTAATGAGACGTTTAATTCGACAATACAGGTTCTAAATTCAATGAAGAGATATTTCGCTCCGATATCGTCAAAGTTGACACAATCAAGTTCATCCACTCAAAATACTCCTCGTGTGGAAGAGAACTTGAATCAATTAGAAGAAAATCACCATTCTGCTAAAAAATAAAAGCAAGGAGTAAACTTGAATCCTTTACTGACAGATCCAAAAGAAAGAAAATCTATTTGGGAATATCATCCAAATGATCGTGATGAGATTAGGCGAGCATATATTCAAAGAGGTCCTCATCAACCTCGAGTTCGAGAATTTTCTCAAAGAGATATTTCTAGATTAAAACGTCGTTTTAATTGTAAATGGAATAAAATATATCATGATTGGTTGGAGTATAGTGAAATTGAAGATGCCGCTTATTATTTATGTTGTTATTTATTTCAAGATGTAACCATTCATCAAGGTGGAGGTGAAGCATTTTCAAGTGTAGCATTCAGAAGTTGACACAAAAAGAAAAGATTAGATATGCATGTTGGAGAGCCAAACAGTGATCACAATAAGGTATCTAATGTGACAAGAACAATCAATTCAAGCCGTATTTGTAAAGCCATCCAATCAAACCAAGCTTGAATACATAATTCGTTTACAAGTTTTTGTTGATGTGGTGAGACTCCTTTTGAATCAAGGATTGACATTCCGTGGACATCGTGAAGATGAATCATCATTGAATAAGGATAACTATCTTGAAATTCTTTCATGGTATGCAAGTCAGTGTGATAGAATTAGAGATCTTGTGTTGAAAAAGGCTTCAAAAAATAATCAATTGACTTCTCATAAAATTTAAAAGGATATTTTCATTGCATATAAACTTGAAACAATTAAAGTTATTATGGAGTATCTAAATGGTGATTATTTCTCATTGCTAGTAGATGAATCTTGTGATATGTCACGCAAGGAGCAAATGGCAATTGTTTTGTGATATATTGATGGTAGGGGATCTGTTGTGGAACGATTTATAGGGATTGTCCATGTTTATGATACTAGTGCTTTATGTTTAAAAGAAGCAGTTGTTAACTATCTTACTCAACATTCTTTGAGTTTTTCTTGGATACGAGGGCAATGCTATGATGGAGAAAGCAATATGCAAGGGCATCTAAGTGGCCTTACAGTTTTGATTCAACTTTATGTCTGTTTTTCGTGAAAAAATACCAATTGAAGTGACTCTTGTTGGTGTATCTAAAAAATGTCTTCAAGTTGGAGAACTTGTATTATTGATTTCCAATGTATTATGTAGTAGGAGGTTCTTTTAAACGAATGGATGAACTTCGACAAGCTCAAGTAGAAAAAGTTCAAAAGGCCCTAGTTATGGGCGAGATTGAAACTGGTAAGGGCTTGAATCAAGAACTTGGTCTTGCTAGAGCTGCTAATACTCATTGGGGTTCACACTATAAATTGTTTAAGAACTTTATTAGTATGTTTGGTTCTATTAATGATGTCCTTGATACTATTGTTGTTGATTCTAAATCTGTTGAAGAAAAAGCTAGGGCAACAGGATATCTCAGAACTTGTCAAATGTTTGAGGTTGCTTTCATATTGCACTTAATGACATATATTTTAGCAATCACAAATGAGCTTAATGAATCCTTACAGAATAAAGAACAAGATATTGCAAATGTTGTTCTACTTGTTAAGGTGGTAAAAAAATAAGTGCAAGATTTACGGGATGAAGGATGGGATCCACTTATCAAAAATGTGTCTAAATTTTGTGTCAGCTATGATATTTTGATACCCAATTTTAATGAGATCTATGTTAATTTTGGAAGATCTCGACGAGGAGTTGTTGATTATACTATCTCACATCACTATCGCGTGAAAGTATTTTTTAAAATTATTGATTGGCAACTTCAAGAACTCAATGATCATATTAATAAGGTGAGAACAGATTTGATTATTGGAGTTGCTAAATTGAATCCTGTTGACTCATTTTCTAATTTTGACATAAACAAAATATTGAGAATGGCTGAATTATATCCTAATAATTTTGGTGAAAATATAATGGTTACTCTCAAGAATTAGTTAGAGACTTATATTATTGTTGTTCGTGATATTGATGAAAGTTTTTCTAATCTAAAAGGACTTGGTGATCTTTCCAAGGAGTTAGTTAGGAAAAAATACTTTAATTATCCTCTTGTGTTTCGTTTTGTAAAGTTTGCATTGCTCCTGTCAGTTGCCACTGCTACAGTTGAAAGAGCCTTTTCTACACTGAAGTTGATCAAGAGTGAATTGAGAAATTGAATGGATGATGGTTTCATGAGCAGTTGTATGGTGCATTATGTAGAAAAAAAATATTTAATACTGTTTCTGATAAAAGTATTATGAATAGGTTTCAAGAAATGAAAACTCGTAGAATAATATTGTAATAATATGTTTTAGTTAATTAAACTTTATTTTGTTTCATTTGTTGCCTATTTATTTTTTATATATTGAACCCACTTGGTGAAAAGTCTGGGTCCGCCACTGGAGGTATGTAGGGTGGATACACAAGTAGTCCTTTTTTAGGTAAAAATACCTAATTAGTAACAATTTTTATGAATGATTTTAATAGTAGTAAATTTTTGCTTTTTTTGTCTGTGTCTGATGGGGGAGGATATAAATAATTAAAAAGTTGTTATAGATTAGAGTTTCAAGAAAATAACTTTATTGTTTTAGGTTGCATTTGTTTTTATTAAGATTCAGAAGTCTGAATCTGAATGCATATCTGAATGATTAAGATGTTGTCTTCAGATTTGAAATCTGAATGGTTAAAACCATTTATTTTTTGATATCTGAATATGCAAAATTTATTTATTTGCATATATAATAAAAAATATAATTCAAATAAAAAGTAATTATATATTAGAAAAATATTTGATTTAATACGGTAAATTATTTTTTGATTGAAAAAAATTATATTTGTTAGTAATAATGGAGGTGATTTGTAATGATGATAGTGATGGTAATAACTGATGTTAGTGATTAGTAATATTGGTGGTGATAGTTGTGATGATAGAGATTTTGGTATTGTAGTGCCTGTTATGATGGTACCGATTGATAGTGATGGTGGTAGTGGTGTGGCGTTGGTTAATGTTAGTAGTTGGAGGGGTTGATTATGATGGCTTAAAAATGAATGTATGATGGTTGAGGTATTGATGGTAGTTGGAGATGTTGTTAGTTGTGTTGGTGTTGACATTGGCTTTGGCATTGACAGTAGTAATAACTGTGGATATAATTAAATCAATAGAGGTGTAGATATGGTAGCAATTGAAAATAGTGGTTAGTAGCAATTATGATTGTGAATGGTGGTTGTGATATGGTTGTTGGTGATGGTGGCTGGTGGCAAGATGGTGGTTGACAATGGTGGAAGTGGCAGAGGTGGTTAGTGGTGGTGACTAATGATTATGGATAGAGTGGTGGTGAATATTATCCAACACAAAAATACCTCTTAATGATTAGACTTAGTTCCGAATCTGAATGATTAAGACCTATTCAGACCTATTAAGAGCCAAAATCTTAATGAAAAGTAAATGCACTAAATGGTCTGAAGTCTGAATCATTCATATTTAGACCTCCATTAAGTGCAAACAAATGAGGCTTTAATTATAGATAATGATAAAAGAGTCGGGTGAAAAGTGGTGGAAATATTTAAATTAAGAATTTTGATGTCTTTTGCTTTTTTTGAATGTTTTTTAGATGACATATTTTAGACGTTTTTGTTTTCCCAATTTTGAATTAGGTTAATAATTGTTAAACACTTTATATCATTAAAAAATAAATCTATCTAGTAACCACAAATGTAATAATTTAAAATTTTATTTGATGCATGAATGTCACTTGTTGGAACTGGGCAGACAAGACCAATGGAAAAAAATGTCAATAAAAAT
>NC_061117.1:201381411-201398578 GCF_002878395.1 Capsicum annuum
CATTTGTTGTTGTTGTTGTTGGTACAGCGCTACTGCTGCGATCTGACTAATTTCTTAGGTCAAATTTTGTTTACTACATCACTTTCCACTTTGGCATTACTTCATAAGTTACTTTGGTAAGTAAAATTATGATTTTTATTCGTATTTGTCATTTGGGTACACTTCTATTTTTCCAACAATGGATAGAACCCCGATTATGAATCTAGCACAAGTGCCCACAATTTAAACAGATCAATCATCTGGTGCATCAGATGAGTAATCTATTGCATCAGACTATTTATCTGTTGCATCATCGTATTATCTGTTGCATCAAACGTATTATCTGTTGTATCAGGATGTTTATCTGTTGCACCAGACTAATTATCTGTTGCAACGAATGATTAATCTGTTTGAAACAACACAAATAAACCCCTGCCACAAACCCAACAGATAAATCTTGCTATTGCTACTGGATTCAAAATTATTCCTTTTTACATCGAATCGTCGAAATATTTGTTGAGAAGATAATAGACAGAATGAAAATTAAATATGGATTAAAACGTCAAAGATCAAACATAATTTATTTATTAAACAAATAAAAATACATATAATAGACTAAAAGAAAAATAATAGTCTAATTATTATTATTATTATTATCAGCATCATCATTGCCAGCCGATCAATCTTCAACTGAAAGTAGCAAGGCCCTCCTCAGCCTGCGTATCTCGCGGAGCATTTTTTATCTAACTCCTCCCAATTCCCATTGCAGATCATGAAGTTGATTTCAAAGTTCATTCACAACGTCTTACAGAAAAGTAACGTTCCACACTGGGTCAGCCATAATCTTATCTTCTAGAGTGTAATATGAAAGACGAGATGCAATAAATAAATAGAGTGTGTATTTGAATGAACGATTGAGAAAGGACGAACCTATTTATAGAGGATTGAATTTGAATGAGAGGCAAAAAGGCATGACTATTCACCTCCATACGTTAATTTAATTTTTAATTAAATTAAGAAAATAAATATTGTGATATAAGTCATGACTTTTCAGATTATTATTATTAATTAGACTTTCGAAGAAACACTTTTATTGAGTTGTGGCAACAGATTCTATATTTGTTGCATCAAATAACACATATGTGACAACAGATATATTATCTGTTGCAACAAATATAAAATATGTTGCATCAGATAACATATCTGTTGCAACATATAATCTAACTGTTCATCTCCATTTATTAATTACATTTTTTATTAATGTGAAAAGTAATGAATTAATTAAATTAAGAAATATTGAGATAAGTCATGACTTTTCAGATTATTATTATTAATTAGTTCTTTCTAAGAACTGCTTTTATTGAGTTGTAACTCGATATAGGTTGCATCAGATAAATCATCTGTGACTACAGATATATCATCTGTTGCAACCATAGTGAACCTTTTGCATCAGAAAATTTAATTGTTGCAACATATAATCTACTTTAAAAAAAAATAACTATATCATCATATCATTAATCCAAATTTGCTTACTTTTTTATTTTATAAATAAAAAAAATACCTTTTCAAATCCCTTAATAAAATAATAATCATTTTATTCTATAATAAATAATTTAAAAATAAAAATGGTGAAAAGTCATGATCAGTTATTAAAATTGTGGTTATAAATTGTGTTTATTATTTATTTCCTTATTATTTACTTACGAAACATTTTTTATATAGAATAATCGGAACTCCGAGTCATGTCTTTCTCTTTTCACTCTCTCAATAACAACAATAGCCCTTTTTTTATTAATAACCATCAGGTGCAACATATGATCGATTTATCGTAGCAGATTAACCTCTAACTGTTGACATAAATTGCTGCTCAATCCTTACCACCAACCGTCGACATGTTGAGAACAAGGAATAAACAAAATGATTATTATTAAATACTAAATAAGAATTAAAAATTCAAAGTCGACAACAAAATGAAATGAATGTTCATAGATTTTTGAATCCCTTGGGTAGATTTGATATACAAAAGGAGGAAAATAATCGCTAAAATAAAAAACATTACCTAATTATTATTACTACTATTATTATTATTGTCAATCAGACATCTTTCATTCATCCGGCAGTCTTGCTCCGAAGTCAGCCAAATATCTCTCTGGAGTTCATCAATCAAACTGTCTTTGAAGTTCATGCAAGGACTCGAGATGAATATTCTTGTACGAATCTGGATCATCCATATTTGTAAGGAGGGACCTATTTATAAATTATTGTATCTCGGAAAGAAAAGAAAATTGCTTTAAAATAAATCTAACAGATGAGTAATCTGTTATAAAATATATTCTTTCTGTTAGATAACTTACAAG
The DNA here is from genome assembly GCF_002878395.1 of Capsicum annuum. NCBI lineage: Eukaryota > Viridiplantae > Streptophyta > Magnoliopsida > Solanales > Solanaceae > Capsicum > Capsicum annuum. The sequence goes on from NC_061117.1 coordinate 201,383,748, forward strand.
ATACTGGCAATCTTTTTGCAACAGATGTATATATCTGTTTGATTTCTGCAACAGGTTGATCACTGTCGTAATAGATGTCTCCAATTGATTGAAAATATAAACAGATGTGTCATCTGTTGCAACAAGCTAATCATCTGTTTATTAAATTTAAGTCATAGATGGGCTAGGAAGAATAAGGTGTGTGCAGATGGATCCACTATCATATGTATGGGAGTTAAGTATGTGTTACTGATAAGGTTACCGGGACAACACACACAAAGTACAATGTTTTTGTGAATGCAGTTTTTAACCGATTAGGCATTGATCATTCAAACAAGATCTTGCATTGTACCGTTAAGTTTGATAGGTTCGAAATTGATAAGGTTGAGGACCTCATAAAGATGGTTCAGATACCCTGTTACGAATTACTGACGGTTGGTGCTCGTGTTTATGCGTGTCAAGTTTTGAGAAGAGATCAAGATTTTTCGTCACTGTAGAGAACCAATAGCGATTGGACTTAACTTTAAGTGTGCATTGGACCCTTAGAGGGCCCTCGAAGCCTCACGCTGCATCAAACAAAAATGGAAAACTAGTATAGTTATTGCCCTGGCCAAAATTTATATGGTTGGGTTGCTCGCTCGGGTTGATGATTATATGCCAGAAGGTGCGGTAGGAGAATGCTTTCAAGAGAAAATGGGTTGTTAATGGAAGACTATATCATCTGAGAGCTAATTGAACAAGAGACACAAGGTACAAAGTAACTTCTAACGAATCTGGCCGATGGAATTATCCTAACAGATGCGAAATCTGAATCAAGTACAAATATGAAAGTGTATTCGGTAATATAATTTCGTCTGTTGTGTCTCTGAAAGAAAAATAATGCAGATGGAACTTTGCTAGGGAGCTGCATGGTCGGGATTATCACCTAGGTAGAAAATATGAGAAAACCAACAAAGCAGCCTCACGGGCATCGAGGGTAGAAATGATGTTCAGCAAGTCTAGAAAACTTACGCCAAGAACAACTGCAGTGAAAATAAGAAAACCAAGCGAGGTGGAAATTTATAAATTTTAAATTTCATCCCATTTTCTTGTTTGTGTTTCCAATCAGGTCCACTATCGTTGACCTGATCGGAACCACAAACGAGATTGAAAGGAAAATAGAGTATCATTGTTTCCTTAGCAATATGGTTATAATTGATTGTGTTTTCTTGCCTTGACATGCTTTCAACACTCCTTGGAGAAGATCAGATGCTTGCTGTAGTATGTGAATCCCAATAATTTTTAAGCTCACCTCCAGCTTGTTGATTCTGTATTCAAGCTGGTCGTTACCGTCTTCGAAGTTGGAAAGGAGTTCCTCGTCTCTTGTGAGCTCGATCGGGAACACTACCTTCAAAGTTGTGGCATTCTAGAAGCCCTTTAGAATACTTTCTCTTCAGAAACTTTAAAGGATACATGGAGGGTCGATGTGTTTGTTTTAGGTCAAAATGTGTTGATGCACATTGAAGATGTGGTCCCAACAGTTGACCAACACACTTTTATCGAGCGTTGCTCCATGCATCTTGCTCAACCAATTTAATAAATTAGTAAGCATGAAGTTACGTAGCATATGATTTAAACCGGCTCTACCAAGCCTATCAAATGTTACGTAACTCTAAGCTCATTACCCTAACAAAATAATATGCCCGAGTTAGTGCACATAGAAAAAAAGCCCAATCTGTCATCCTTTCTGCTGTCTGTCAGCCTTTCTGCTGATCACTCTTCTCCAATATAGATGATAAGATATCTGTTATGCAAAAGTCTACCTATGGGCTTTTGCAAAAATCTACATAGCAGATATCTTGTCATCTATATTGGAGAAGAGTTATCAGCAGAAAGGCTGACAGATTGGGATTTTTTTCTATATGCACTAACTCGGGCATATTGTTTTTATAGGGTAATGAGCTTGGAGTTACGTATAATTTGATAGGATTGGTAGAGCCGGTTTAAATCATATGCTACGTAACTCTATGCTTACTAATTTATCAAATTGGTTGAGCAAGATGCATGGAGCAACGCTCGATAAAAGTATGTTGTTCAACTGTTGGGACCACATCTTCAACGTGCATCAACACATTTTGACTTAAAACAAACAATGCGACCCTTCATGTATCCTTTAAAGTTTCTGAAGAGAAAGTGTTCTAAAGGGCTTCTAGAATGCCACAACTTTGAAGGTAGTGTTCCTGGTCGAACTCACAAGAGACGAGAAACTCCTTACCAACTTCGAAGATGGTAACAAACAGCTTGAATACAAAATCAACAAGCTGGAGGCAAGCTTAAAAATTATCGGGATTCACACACTACAGCAAGCATTTGATCTTCTCCAAGGAATGTTGAAAGCATGTCAAGGCAAGAAGACACAATCAATTATAACCATATTGCTAAGGAAGCAATGATACTATATTTGCCTTTCAATCTCATATGTGGTTCCAATCAGGTCAACGGCAGTGGACCTGATCGAAAACACAAACAAGAAGATGGGATGAAATTTAAAATTCAGAAATTGCCGTCTTCGCTTAGTTATCTTATTTTCACTACAGTTGTTGTTGGCGTAAGTTTTCTAGACTTGCTGATCATCACTTCTACCCTCGATGTTCGTGAGGCTGCTTTGTTGGTCTTCTCCTATTTTCTACCTAGGTGATAATCCCGACCATGAAACTCCCTAGCAAAGTGTCCATCTGCATTGTTTTTCATTCAGAGACACAAGATACGAAATTACATTACCGGATACACTTTCATATTTGTACTTGATTCAGATTTCGCATCTGTTAAGATAATTCCATCGGCTAGATTTGTTAGAAGTTACTTTGTACCTTGTGTCTCTTCTTCAATTAGCTCTCAGATGATATAGTCTTCCATCAACCACCTATTTTTCTTCGAAAGCATTCTCCTACCGTACATTCTAGCATAAAATCATCACCCCGAGCGAGCAACCCAGCCATATAAATTTTGGTCAGGGCAATAAATATATTGGTTTTCCATTCTTATTAGATGTAGTGCTAAGCTTTAAAGGCCCTCTAAGGGTCTAATGCACCCTAAAACTTAGTCCAATCACTATTGAATCTCTTTACAATGACATAAAAATTAGATCCGTTCACAATGCTTGACAAATAAACATGAGCAAAAACCGACATTAAATCTTAACAGGCTATCAGAACCATATTCATGGTTCTCAGCCTTATCAGTTTGAACCTACCAAACTTAACTGTAAAATTGCAGCCATCTTGTTTGAACGATCTATGACTAATCAGTAAAAATATCATTCATAAAATCAGTGCACTCTATGTGTGTTTCCACGATAACATTATCAGTAATACATACCTCCTAGATATAAAGTGGTTCCATCTACAAGCAGTTTATTCCTCCGATCCCATCTTTACTGCAGCCTCTTGAGATAGTCCGTCAAAAGTTGATCAACTATCAGTTCCTTATATCTACAAAGAAAAGGAAAAAAATTGATGTCACAAAAAGAATATTGTTCATCTGTTGCATCAGATGTGGAATCTGTTGCAACAGATGTGGAGTTTGTTGCAACAGATGTGGAGTCTTTTGCAATAGATGTGGAGTCTGATGGAATACATCAAACCAGCTTTTCTGATAGTTTTATTTGTTCTAACAGTTTCTCCATCTGTTGCAACATCAACAACAGCATAAATATCAATAAAAAAAATAATATTTGTTCCAACAACATCATCAACAACAAAGAAGCAACATCCTTTGTGCCTAAACCATCAACAACACCACAAGTTCCAACAACACCAACCCCACCAACAACATCAATAACTGCATCAACAATAATGAAATAAACAAAATACATACAAAAAAATGATACTGCCAACAAGGCTTTTAAACTTCTTCCAACAGATGACTTTTTTCTCATATTGTAATAAAAATTCTCGAATTGTTTATTAAACAATTACAAGTTTCTTAAAAAAATTAATAAATATGATATGGGTAAATAATAATTAAATAAAAAAATAGATGTAAATAACATGCAAAGAAGAAGACGAGAATGAAAGAGCAATAATGAACTATACCTTAATATCAAAAAAGGGATCAAAATAGAAATTTAAGTCGAGGAAAGATATGAATGGGTTTAGATCCGAAAAGATCTTTATGAGAAGAGAACAGAAAAGAGAAAAAAAAAAGATGTGACCCTAAAGGGGAGAGAGAAAAATGGAGAGTTGAATAAAATAAACTGCAGCTGAAGAAAGAGATGAGATAATTTCTATAGATGTATTGTGTACGTAGACGTGGTGGTTTTCAATATTAATTAATTACATTAATAATTTGAGGGGCACGAGGAAGACTAAGACTAATGACATTGAAAGCACAAGACAAGACTGCTCAATGAACTCACTTTTGAGATATCCAAGAAACATTTTTTACCGCCTTTAGTAGTAAGTACTACTACTTGATATTATCTACTTGGACCAGAAGCTTCTTGCTTTAAAATTAAAAGAGATAAAAAGATTTTTAAACAGATATGTCATCTATTGCAACATATATAAATATCTGTTTAGAAATTCGAACAGCTCAATCACCTATTATAACAGATATAAATATCTATTTAAAAATCCTCAAAGCTCAGTCATCTGTGAAAACAGATGAAAATGTTCATTTGATAATTAATAAAATAAGATATGTCATCTGTTACAACAGATATAAATATTTTTTAAAAATTTTCAACAGCTCAATCATCTGTCACAACAGATGCAAATATCTATTTGATAATTAAATCAGATATGTCATCTGTTACAACATATATGTACCTGTTTGAAAATTTTCAACAGCTTAGTCGTTTGTTGCAATTGATTTAGGTGGAACTAGGGATGAATGAATGAATGAGCTCGCAGGGTCAACTACAAATCCAATTGAGTCTTTGTAATTGCATGGCATTGGTATTGCATTCATACCGACCTGAGTCATCGATCGATCACTCTGAGTTGAAATGAGTTCTCATCAACTCAATGTTAGGATAGCGATAGTACCTAAGTTGATTTAGGTGGAACTAGGGACGAATGAGTGAGCTCGCAGGGTCAACTACAAATCCAATCGAGTCTTTGTAATTGCATGGCATTGGTATTGCATTCATCCCAAACCGAGTCTTCGATCGATCACTCTGAGTTGAAATAAGTTTTCATCAACTCAATGTTAGGATAGTGATTGTACCTAAGTTGATTAGGTGGAACTAGGGATGAATTAGTGAGCTCTCAGGGTCAACTACAAATCCAATCGAGTCTTTGAAATTGTATGGCATTGGTATTGTGTTCATCCCGGCCCAAGTCGTCGATCAATCACTCTAAGTTGAAATGAGTTCTCATCAACTCAATGTTAGAATAGTGATAGTACCTAAGTTAATTTAGGTAGAACTAGGGATGAATGAGTGAGCTCACAGGGTCAACTACAAATCCAATCGAGTCTTTGCAATTGCATGGCGTTGGTATTGCGTTTATTCCAACCTGAGTCGTCGATCTATCACTCTGAGTTGAAATGAGTTCTCATCAACTCAATGTTAGGATAGTGATAGTACCTAAGTTTATTTAGGTGGAACTAGGGATGAATGAGTGAGCTCGCAGGGTCAACTACAAATCCAATTGAGTCTTTGCAATTGCATGGCATTGGTATTGCGTTCATCGTGACCCAAGTCGTCGATCGATCGCTTTGAGCTGAAAGGAGTTCTCATCAACTCAATGTTAGGATGGTGATAGTACCTAAGTTGATTTAGGTGGAACAAGGGATAAATGAGTGAGCTCGCAGGGTCAACTATAAATCCAATCGAGTCTTTGCAATTACATGATGCTGGTATTGCGTTCATCCCGACCCGAGTCATCGATCGATCATTTTGAGTAGAAATAAGTTCTCATCAACTCAATGTTTTAAAAACTATATCTTTTAAATTTTTTAAAATTAATTAAGATCAATTCAGACCAAATTAGCAATTTCAAAACTTGTCATTATTTTCCAAAATTACAAATCAATCCATACAAATCATCCATTTGCGTGAAAAACTTTTCATTTCAAATCTTAAGTTCTTATTTTTCTCTCTCTCTCTCTCTATAGTTGTTTTTTTTCAATTTCATTCCCACTTGTATCCATTGTTTTCTCTATCTTCGCATCTAATAGAGTTCGAGAAGAGTTATAAATTTGTTCTTTATTCTAAAAAATGGGGATTTTTAGTTAATGATAAAAAAGAAGACTTTTAGTTGTATTATCTTCGAGAATGGGTTAACAATTTTGAGTTTTGATGCTAAGAAAGTAGGAAGCACTCGAAAAACCCTAGTTTTTCTCTCAATATTTTGTTGACTGTTGTGGTATTATTGGATGGTGTTTGTGGTGTTGTTGGTGGTGTTGGTATTTGTGTTTTTTGGTTGTGGTGTAGGTGGTCTTGGTGTTGGTATTAGTGGCATTGGTCGTGGCATTAGTTGTGATGGTGGTGGTCCATCTGTTGCAACGGGTGGAAGATCTGTTGGGAGATATTAAATAGGTCTTCAAACAGATTCCCCATCTGTTCTAACTGATGGATTATCCGTTGGAGTATTTTCTTGTAATGTGGCAGAGAATAATTTATTGAAATTTCTCCACCTTTTGCAACAGGTGGAATATCTGTGAGGAGATATTAAATAGGTCTTTAAACAAATTCGGGTTCCCCATCTGTTCCAACTGGGTTATCCGTTGTAGTATTTTTTTTTGGTTATATGGTAAGAATAATTTATTGAAATTTGTCTCACCTTTTTAAAAAAAATTATGCAGACATCAAATGTAATGTATATTTTATTTTACTTTTGTTTGTAATTAAAAGATGTCTACCAAAAGAAAAGAAACATAAAGTGGAGAAAGTCAATCAACTTTCGATCACCAAACAAAAAAGGTTAGAGTACAGATAGATTCGGAGGAACTTCCAGAACAATCTCAGTCAGGGCAAAATAAAGCCAATAAAAGTGATAACTCCTCCTCACCAATAGGGCGTGAAATAATATCAAAATTCCAGCATGATTCTATCAAAACCATTAGTATTGACAAGTTTTGAGTTGCGATGTCGATGAATAACCCTAATACAGTATTTGGTGATCTTGTACTTAAATGTCAGTTGGGGAAATCTTTTGACAAACTTAGGAGTATTATGAAGAAGGAAAACATAATGGACTTTTTAAGAGGAGCTGCTTTGCTCACTTTCTTGAGCTGTCTGGGCCCCACCCTCTTCGTTTCCCAATGATCATGGTATATGGCCTTTTCAAGAGTAGGATCATGTATGCGGGGGATGATGGAGGTCCAAAGGAGGGTGGAAATAAGATGGATGAACTCTGGATCAACTATTATGGCTTGCCGATTTATTTTGGATTGAAAGAGTTTGCCATTGTGACGGGCTTGAGATGCGATCGTCCAGAAGAACCTGCCATCAATAAAATACCCCACAAAGGGTCCAACAAACGCAAGGTGAAAAAAATAGGTTGTTGGGCATTATTGGACCTATCTACAAAGTGAAGGATTTGATAGCGGATCTCAAGAATAAAGACATACCAAAGCACTACTGGGAGAAATTGTGCTTAGTTTGGTTTGTCCATCCCGTTTTATTGGAAAGAGACGTCAAGAAAGTCATAGAACGTGATTTATTGGCGCTTGTTGATGATTTTGGGAGATTCAACGATTATCCCTGGGGCTACGACAGCTACTACTTGACTGTCAAATATTTACTGAAAGAGCTAAAGCCAAAGACGACCACATTATACGGCTTTCATGGTAAAATTGATCACTATTTTTACTCACCATGATCACTATTTTTACTCATTCATTAATTTATATTGAATATACATGTGACTTTTTTTTTTGCTTGCTTCCTGTTTACAATTTTTAGGCTTGGGCATGTAAAGTCATTCCTCCCCTCCGAAAGCATTTCACGGATTACCCGGATAAGGTTTCTCATCCAAGGATCCTTAGGTGGTTGGCTGCAGTAGAGAGCTGCAAAAAAAATATTAATGAGGCTGATCTCTTTAACCCTTCGGATGATACAGTACGTCTTCTTTCAACTAAAATAATTTGCCTCAAAGAAAGCTATTGAAACAGATGTTCCATTTGTTGCAATAGATTACCCTTCAACTGCAACTAGTGCAATGGGTAATCTGTTACAACAGACGATCCATATTTCACAATAGATTAACCATATGTTGCTCTTTTCTCTGAACCCTACTCAACAGATTATCCATCTACTATAAATTATGCAACAAATGGGTATTCTGATGCAACATATTATCAATCTATTTCAACATACAGATCAACTTTTGCGGTAGCTAGATCGTCTGTTGCATAAGTTGGTTGTATTAACATAACTCGAGCCCCATGTAACCCAACTGACTGCAAATTATTATTATATGATTTAAATTCCTCCTGTCATTTTTTGATAGGTTGTGCATCCTTGGATCGTGCCTACCATTGATGAGCTAGGGATGACTTCTTTTCTTACTCTGGGTCTTGTTGATACAAAAGAAGACCCAACGGTAGAGTTAATAAAGAAGGAATTGGATGGAGCAACATCCATAAGAAGAGCAGTTAGGCAAGGTCAGTCTAATGTTGAAGCTCTTCACGACCTAACTCAAACTGCAACAGATCCGGGTGCTTCTTCTGGGAGATTTACTAGTGGAGTTGTTTGTGATGGTGGCAGACATCCTAGTTCTTCTTCTGCTGCCATTCGTGATTATGAGCATGTTGGTGCTCAGCAAAAAATAAATATGTTTGAAAATACCTCTTGCACAGGTCCTCCCTCTCACCCCTACACCGATCCTTTCCACCCTTACAATGGTCCCTCTCACCCTTCCTCACCCCTATGTTTTCATTGCAAATGCAAAGTGTGCAAGGACAGAGAGGATAAACTCATCGACAAGCCAGAGGCTATTGCTGAAGCTGCTGAGGAGTTAAAATCCAGGAGGGGTGTCATACCATCCAACGAGGTGAGGGAGCCATGCACTCCTACAGTGGAGGTTAGGAGGAAGAGAATAAAAATTAGACAAATTCTCTCTGTTCTAAAATCAGCAAAAAATGCAACTCCCCCCGCTCCAATAGTTGTTGAAGTTCAGGGGCTGCCGAAGAAGGTGGACATATTTTCGACGCTTGGCAAGGAGAAGAAGAAGGAACTGGAAGAATTCATTAAGATGAAGGTTCAAAACGAATACACCATGCATTCATTTGCTGCCAAAGACTTTTTGAATATGACAAATATGTGCGTGTGGTACGAGGACAAGGTAAGTTTACTTTTGCTAACCTACCCTTCCAATATACTCCATGAAGAAGAATCTACACAACAGATGTGTAATCTGTTGCAACAACTTGGTATTCTGTTGCAACATAATACACATCTGTTGCATAAGTTGCATTGGCTGGGTAATCTGTGAACTGATTCAGAGAATTCTCTACATCGGATTCTTTCCACTGTGTTTTTATTCTTTACAATTACTAACCTATTTAAAAATTAGCTTCTTATACCACAGTATGTTGATGTAATTCTCTACCTCATGAGGGGCAGGCAATTGGCGTACCCAGATACTTATGATGCTGCTGATAGGATAATGGACCTCAACTTCTACAATAATTTCAAAGATAGGTACGCTGATTTTTATAATCTAGCTGATTTCAGTGGCCTAGGATTTGATCAATTAGTTTCTACGTTCCAATGGGATGAAGAAGCGATTAAATATGTTAGAGGGAAGAGGCCATATCCATACAACAAGAGCTGGACCAAGGCAAAGAAAATCCTTGCAGTCATGAACATGGATGTCACCCATTTTCTCACTATTGAGATACTACTATGTAGGGAAAGATTAAGGTTTATGACTGCAACTTACCTGTGTTCAGCTAGAAGACGTTTTTAACCTACGTGCAGCAACTCTTGAAGTTATTGCCCAAGTTGTTGACGCAGAGTAAGATGATGGATCATTTTCCAGCTGAAGTCTTGGCGAAGGAATCATGGGTTTTTGAAGGTAAAAATAAGAACAGCCAGCTCCTAAAAAATACAACCGGTGCAGCGTGCGGGCCGTACTCGCTTGCATACATAGAGTGTTTGCTGACCGGCACACAAATGATCGGTGTGTGCACCACCGTTGTGGAAAAGATGCAATGGGTCTGGGCATATGGGGTACCAACTGAACGGTTGGAGCCCGTGTATAAAAAAGAACATGTACAAAGACAGAGATGAATACGATAACAAATTTTCATTTCAAGATAATTTACTATGCATATAGAGGTAATAATTTTCATGTCTGGCAAAGTTGAATTTTTATAATGCAATAGATTTTATATCTGTCGTAACAGATATAGTACCTATTATGATAGATTGATTATCTATTAGAATAGGTTGGTTATCTGTTACGTTATGCAAATGTTCCCCGTCTATCTGTCGCAACATATTTACGATCTATTACAACATATAATTTATTTGTTGAAACTGATCGGTAATCTGTTGGAGCAAATCAAAAAAGTTGAAAGCCCTGTTATATAATTTCCAGCAGATGACCTATGTGTTGCATCTCATGTTGCAACATATGTCTAAATCTGTCTGATAAGATATGTCGTCTGTTACAGCAGATGTATTATTTATTACGATATTTGAACCTAGTACTTCATTTCAATTAACATGTTCAAAACTCAGAATTAATTATATTCATAGACAGAATAAAATAAATTGAATCCTTCGGAAATTACATGAAATTAAATAACTCAACAAATAAATGAAATGTAAAAAAAATCATTATTAGTACAAACGATCTACTCTACAAATAAATCAACAAGTTAAACTAAGGAGGATAGGTTATTACATTGACGGACTCGAGCTATAAAGATCTAATCAATATGGACAAGTTGTTCTTCATCCAGTGCTACGGAATTCGGCTTTGGTCATCGTGGATCTTTAACGTCGGTTGCGTACGTCTTCTGAGCTTTTGCTTCTCCATATTTCCATAAAAGAGCAGCATCTCTTTTGCGGAGTAATCCGGCATCAATTCCATAATTTGGTACTTATAATCCATCGCTAAATACTCGGCATAGGCGGTAACAAAAGGACCGCAATCTCTGCATTATAAAAAAACAGATAATCCATATCTTGCAGTTTATGCAAGCGTTGTGAAATTTATGAAATGAAACTAAATCATGACGCTTAAACTTACAGGCTACCAATGGTTTGTTGAGCAATTCCATCAACATATTGTACATCAAATGGATTAGACATTTTATCCCGGTATGCTTCAATCGTCAACCAATCAGTACGAACCCTTTGATCCAAAAAACCACTCATATCAAGGTAAGTAGGCAATATTTTGGCCAACTTTTGTATCTTAGACGACGGCCCAGAACGTCTCCTTCATGACATCGAGTCATAAACTCGGATGCGCCTCTCTTTTAGAATGACGACAGCCAACACCCAATAGAATTCATCACCACAATTGATTGGGATGTACTCTTCATTGACCAAATACAAAGGTAAGCCAGCCGAAATGATAAAACCTTTGATGATGTTGATTAAGCATTCCTCGTTTTGGGAAACTTTCGGCTGCTGTTGACAATACCTATCGTAGGCATTATTGATGTAAACTTTGTGCAAATAATTGTCTGTTGTGTATCTGTATTGTTCTTGTGTTTGAAACTTGGCCTTCTTTCAGAGGTAGTAAAAAATGACATCGATGTTCTGCACATATTATCAAACATGTCGGATTACGTGATTAAAAAATCAATATGCAGATGCAATTAAATAAAGTATTAATTAATAGTAATATGTATGACCTTTAAACCTCATCATTCCAGCAAATTTGGGGCTGTGACATCAAATAGAACCAATTTTTCATTTTGGGATGTGCAACAACAAAGTCGAACATATCAAAACCAAGACTCGATTCGTTCACTTTGTAATGCTCGTCATTTTATTTTCTACATGATAATTTATATGTGTTAATCTCGGGTTCTTACAACAAGAAATGTATAAATCAATATCTATAAAATTGATTTATGTACCTGCCGGCATGATGCTTTAACAGCCCATCGGCAATCCATTCTGAATAGTCGTTGATCAACTGTATTATTTTTTTGGAGCCTCGTCCGAGATGTTGAACCCTTCAAACGGGTAATTCTTCCGTTCTCCCAAACTGCCAGGCTCCATTTTTTCTTCATCTTTGGAAGCAGTTGATGGATTATCAACTGTCATATTATGGTCTTCAACAGTAGCTATGACATCCACCTGGAAAGCCAAAATTGTCAACGCTAAGTAGAGATATACAACAGATTTTCTGTCTATTACAACAGATGATTCTTATGTTGCATCAGATGGGTTATCTGGTGGGACAAATTCGAACAGGTAAATCAGAGCAGTACGATAATTTTGAACAGATGACCCATTTATTGCAACATAAGACTCATCTGTTGAAATAGCTAACGAATCTGATGCAACAGGTTAGACAATAGTTGCAACAGATGTATACATCTGTTTGATAATTTTCAGCAAATGTATCATTTGTTGAAACAGATATATGTTTGTTTTTTGAAACAGATGATGTACATTCACCTTCTTCAGCTCATGTTGCTCTTCTGTAGCCCTTGCACACTGAACATCGATGCAAGACAAAGATAGAGGCATTGCAATCTTACTTTTTTTTTATAATTGATGATGCCTTGGAAGTGTCTTTCCTTCTCCGCTTAGCCGCCTTGATCTCTAGTGGAGTGTCTGGATATGAAATCCTCTTTAATGGAATGACATCCTTCTTAGATGTCATTTCCTTTATAGAAGCAGTTAGTGCATTAATCGCATTAATCATTCCATCGTGTTTCGCCTTACAGTCTTGACATTTGCATGAAGAACATTCTCTAAATGCGGCAAAATCTGGGCAAAATCTGTACAACTATTATGATCATAATCATAATGGCTGGTTGTTTCAAAAACTGTAAGAGGAGCATCATTAGCGCCACCCACCAAAATTATTTTTCTTGTGATGGCTTTTGCTCCAAACAATTCTATTTTTATTCCATCAACGATCTTAGGGTCCGATAAAATTTGCACAGACCGTAAAGTAAAAAAAATGGCATATTCAACTCTCGGTTGGTCGGAACAAGCCACGGATGGACAATCTAAAATAAATCGGTACATATATTAAGAATGATGATGAAATCATTTAATCATTAATTAAAACAAAAACTTGATTAGAATTGGACTTACTGCTTCCTTGGGGGGATTGAAAAGATCAAGAAATTTTGCATTTTTATCGGTTTTGGCCGACAACCATCTCAGAACTCTTGGACAGAAAACTTCTTCCTTGTAGTTCACTTGTTGTCTCAAATAAGGAATGGCTTCAAATGCCCAAGCCTATAACATAACGCCAATAAATGAAAAGCATTATTGAATAAAAAAAATAATGAATTATATCATGATAAAAGAAATATTTACTATGAAGGCCCATGGAAAACCATATAAGTTGACTGTTTTTGGCGTTAACGGAGTCAACAAATATTTGACAGTCATTTTGAAACTTTCATAACTCCAAGGATAGTTGTTAAATGCCTCAAGATCCTCGAACAGATTTATTAAACCGAGGCTTATGTTGTTGTTAACGTCTCTCTCCCAAAGAACATTATGTACAAACTAACCCAAGTACAATGATTGTTTGTGCTTCTTTGAAAGTCCTTTACCTTTTAACGCTTCAATCAGATTTTTGTTTTTGAAGCTTGAACCAACAATGGACACCAGGCATCACGATCACTCGACTTGCCTTTTCCTTTTTTGGATGTGCGGGGTGCTTTTTTTGGGTCAAAGTAGGTATAACTTGAGAAGGAGAAGGAGAATAATATTTTAGTCCGGTAACTATGGCATACTCCTCCCAACCAAAACAAACTGGCATGCCACAGTAATTTATCCACACCTCATTCATCTTATCATTGTTTTCATACATACACTTGCGCTTGAGAAGATCATATACCATTTTCATTTGGAAACGAGCATTGTTGTCCTCCAGCAAATCAAGATATTTTCCAAAGCAGCTTTCCCTGAAATAAGAATCCAATTTTTATTCTCGAAGTATTTTTCTGAAGGCATCAAAGATTTTCCCATGACTTACTTAACCACTAGATCACCCATTAAATCTGTGGCATCATCGCACCACATTCTCACAGGGTAATGATCAATACTGAAGGTTTTGACCAACTCTTCGATGGAAGGGCTATTAGCATTTGGATCATATCTTTTGAAAGATTCCTCCTCCTTGTATTCATTATCTTCTGCTCCTGGTTGAGATAACGCTTGTAAAGCAAGCTCATAGAGTAGTGGATGTAGCTGAGCTGTTGCACTTGTTCTTTTACTTGGACTTGATTCGATTCCTTTTATTTTGGAAGCCATGTTATCTTAAATTAACAGGAACATAGCATAGATTATAATTGATTAATGCATAACAGTAATATAACAGTTCCAACAGACAACTAATCTGTTGCACCAGGTATGTTATCTGTTGCAGCATATAAACTACCTATTGCAATGGATGAGTAATACGTGGGAACCATAAAAATAGCACTAACTGTTGCACCTGGTATTTTATCTGATGCAACACATAATGACCCATTACAACAGATAAGTAATCCATTGGAAACAATAAAAATAGATCACTAATCTGTTGCACCAGGTATTTTATCTGTTGCAACATATAACCGACTTGTTGCAATGGATAAGTAAACCGTTGGAAAGAATAAAAATGGATTACTAATTTGTTGCACCAGGTATGTTATCTGTTGCAACAAATAACCGACCTATATAAGTAAATCATTGGAAAGAATAAAAACAGTCCTAATCTATTGTA
>NC_061117.1:201398678-201413622 GCF_002878395.1 Capsicum annuum
GAAGAGTCGTCTGTCGCAACAGATGAATGATCTATTAGATTGTTCACCTGTTGCATCAGATTTTTATAGTTGTATCAGATTTTTAATCTGTTGCATTAGATTTTAAAATGAAGAGTAAACCGTTGGAAAGAATAAAAATAGATCACTAATCAGTTATCTGTTGGATCAATATTGTTTAGATTTCTTCCAAACAGAAGAGTCGTCTTCGCAACAGATGAATGATTTGTTAGATTGTTCACCTGTTGCATCAGATTTTCATAGTTGCATCAGATTTTTAATCTGTTGAATCAAATTTTCATCTGTTGTATCATATGTTTCATCTATTACATCAGATGTTTCAACTGTTGCAATACCATTTCTACCAAGACAAATAATAAATCAACCCAGCAACACCAACATATCACACACACACATACACACTAAGAACATCAACTGTGATAAAAAATCACCAACAAATTTGAATCAACAGTACGACAACGAGAAGAAGAAATGCAGAAATGCCAGAAATTAGGGTTTTATTCAGTCCACATTTCAATACCATAAGAGTAGTTGGCTCAAGTTCCTCTGTTTCTTCATAATTTTTTACCTGTGAAAAAAGAAATGGGAGGACGAAGAACTCGAAGTTGTTGTCGCCGAAGAAGTATTCACGTCGATTGACGGTTGAAAGTCAAAAAAGATCTCACCCGACTATTTGTCGCCGGAGGTTGAAGGGAGAAATTTTGCAAAACTGTTGGTTGGGAGCAAAGGCGAACCCAGGATTTGAAGTCTGGGGGTGCACCAGTATTGTCAAAGGCGCGCATAAGTTCTGAATAAAGACTCAAATTTGTGTTGATCGCTCGCCTCGTTTAATGTGCAATTTAGGTTCTAATTTATAAGATATACTTTCCCTTGTCAATGAGGCTTTTTTGGAGATACGAACACTAAACAATTGATATTTCACTTAATAAAATAAAATAAAAAATAATTTCTATTTTCATAAATTTGTCATTCATGCTTATATTATTAGTCTTGAACTAGACATATGTTTATATATGTTTTTTCTCCTTTATGCCTTTTTTTGTTAAATCTCACGCTTTATTTGTAATTTGTGCTTAAATATAATGGACCTTGAAGCTTTTTTTGCGCTTTTTTGCTTTGCTAAGGCGTTAAGAATTGTCTTTAAAACTAGAATTTGGTTGAGATGAATAATATCTATCCATTTCAATTCACAAGAATCAATAACAAATTCCTACAAGATAAAAAATTCATCAAGAAAAAAAATTACACACTAACTTTCAAGCAACAAGTAAATATTAAAAGCAATTAACATTACCCAAACTTGAATAAAAAAATAAAAAAAAAATGAAAGGAAGAAATGTGTACCTATTAGCATCAAATGGAAAATTGCTCCCTGAAGAAATGTGTACCTATTAGCATCAAATGGAAAATTGCTCCCTTCTGTTTGTTTGGGTACTATTAATTTGCAAATTATAGTGTAGTATATATTAATTAAAGAGGGGTGGGGTGAGATGAGGTGGCTAAGGAGAAGTAAAATGAAAAAATCAAGAGAATCCATCAGGAATTGAACATGCAACATTAGGCCAGAAAGGCATCAGCATTTGAGTTCCAAACCAGTGCACTCACACAAGTTTTATTATTGAGGGTGCACAATTAAATATATTAACACTTTAGTAGGATATATATATATATATATATATATATATATATATATATATATATATAAGTTACCGGGTGCACGTGCACCCTCGAGGCACCACGTTGGTCCGCCTCTGATTAAGAATAGTTGGAGAGAGAGAATGGTTGATTTAGATTGAAGAGGGGTGTAGGTTGGGTTGATTTGTATTTTTTAAAAGATTAGAAAGTTTTGAAAATATTAATCAAGTTCACAATTAACTTAATCAAGTTTCCTAATGATGTTTGACCCTATCTGTTGGTCAATGTCACCAATTCTTCATTCAAAACTTAAAAGACAAATTTCCTTCAATTTTCTCCTCTGTCTAGTTCTATTAAAAATTTACTTAAGAAAAAAAAAAGTTGTCATAGTTAATTTATGTTGCGATCTTGCTCACAAACCTAACAAGCTATCAAGAATCAGCAGGTTTACGCAATTCCTATCCCCTCATCAAACATCCTAGATAATCAATAAAATTCCTCTCTACAAGGAACACATTGGAGCAGGCCTACAAGAATGAAATAATTTATTTGAAATTATAAAAATAGAATTAAAAATTAAGTTAAAGTATTTTTTTTCTCAAATTAAAATTCAACTTTAAATTAAATTTATAAAAATCTAGATTCAACTTTAATTGTAAAATAAAATAAAAAATATTTCTAAAAATAAATAAATAATTCTCGTGATGAAACATTTCTTAGTATAGTGAAATGACACATTTACAAAATGCCATAGGCGGCTATAAAGTTCTACAGTATTACTTCCTTCGTTTCTAATTTGTCCTTTCAATCTATTTTAAAAAGAAAGTTTTTCTTTTTAAAAAAGTTCAATTAAATTTTTACTTGATATATTTAAAATTATAAAATATTTAATATATTTTTAATTTAAAATTATATCGGAAACAGTTTTACTATTTCTCCGAAAGTAGTGATATGAACTACGTACATCTTATCCTCCCCAAACCTCACTATATGAAAATACATTAAATTTTTTATTATTATTCTTATTAATTTAAACTTATAATATTAATTTTTTTATTTTCTTAATTGTTCTACAAAAATTAAAGAGATATTCTAAAAAAAAAAAAATCAAATAAATTGAAACGAAACGAAGTAATATATCCATAAAATGTTTTGATTAGGCATGTATTCCTGGGGGAAAATGGTTAAACAAATCAGGGGAACCAAACCCACTGGTTTCTTTATAATAAAGGGTCATTTAAAAAAACAAAAACAACTAAAAGCTCACACGTATATAGACTCAGCAAAACCATGTGCATTTCCACTTAGATTTAGCAACTAAACTAAACCCAGTGCAACAACTCACAAAGAACAAGAAAATTAAGTACTAACATTAAGAACATGATGGTGGCCGGAATCAAGACTTCTCCGGCGAGTTCTTCATCCGAATCCGGCAACAAATGCCGGCTGAAATGGTTTTCCGGCAACGGAGATTCAGGGAAGAAAGTATTGATGGATGATCAAAAGCGCAAGGTTAGAGAGGCTGAAAAGGCTGAAAAAATTATGCACCTTATTCTGTGGGGACCCAAATAGTCCATTCTGTTTTTTTCTTGCTATTTAATGTTTGGTATTCACTGGAGTATAACTAATTTGAATTTGTGCTAGTTTTCATTTAAAAAAACACTATTACTAAGGTATTTTTTCATATTTAGAGCTCGAATATGAGAAATCGGGCTCCTGGAGGAGCAGTGCATTCACTAAGCACATCCTGTGGTGGTTAATATTAGTTCTAGTTATTTTGCTGTAAATTTTTGTTTTTCATTAGTTTTAATTAAGCTTTAAGTGGAAGTTTTAATCTAAATCAGTCAAATCTATCTGGGAGAGTATGTACTATGTATATACAATAGAAGTTCATTGTATTATTACAACTATGTATATACAATAGAAGTTCATTGTATTATTATTGGGTGTGTAAATAGGTCGGGTTGGTTTAATTTTTTATTTATATAATCAAACCAATAATGTCGGTTTTTTAAATCTATAAACCAAATTAAACCAATATACAATCGGTTTTTTATTTCGATTTTAGTCTGGTTTTTTTCGATTCTCTCGGTTTTTTACAATTATAATGTGATTGAAGAAAAAAATTAAATGTTTTCACTAAAAAGGATTTTAAAAAAAAATAGTCATAGAGTAGTTTCAATAAAAATTAAGTTGACAAATTACTAAGACGTATAAACTACTATTTCTCAAAGTAATATTATGTGGATATTTAAGTAGTTCAATTTCTAAGTCACTAGTCATAGTAGCTTGTCTGAAAATTTTCTTCACATAAAATGTGAGCACACAAAAAATGAAGAATTGAAGACAACTTATTAAAAATTTATCTCCATAAAGTAATTAATTATAACATAATTCCATAAAAAAAAAAAACTTAAATCACAACTTGACGAATGAGAAAAGTAAGATGAGAAAATAATAAGTACTCTCTCAAAACTTGGAAATTAAAATGTAAGAAGTGAAGCAATTAAAGAGTTTTAGGTTTTTATATTAACTAGTTAAATCCCACGTGTCTCGCACATGTAATATTTGATTATTTAAAATTAGATGATTTTGTTTATTACAAAAAATTTAAATTACTTTTCAAATATCCTTCACACTTTAATAAAATAGCGCAAATATAACATATATTTTATTAAAATATTTAATAAATTTTTAATTCTTAAATATTGAAGAAATAATTTTGTCTAAAGTAAACACTTTTAACGAAGGACGATAAGTTCAAATATTTCTGAACACCGAATCAAATAAAAATGAAGTTGAAAGAAAACGAACCAAACTGAAATAATTCGATTTGGTGTTCAATGTCTACTTTTTAAAATTGTAAATCAAAGAATTGAATTGAAATTTGATAAAATCGAATCAAAGAGCAGAACGTGCACTTCTAATCAATGACTTAACAACATAAATCGTACTAATATAAATGAGAAATAATTCCTTTTTAAAAAAAAAACATACCTTTAAATCCTCTCATAATCGGCACGAAGTCTCAACCACACACTCACATAATTTTTCTTTATCTGCACATCATGCGAAAATCAACAATTGAAATTACAATAAATCATACGATAAAAAAACGTTAATAAAAGATGCATAATATTTAATATTGTTGACCTACAAATTTAAAACTAATATCAAAAAACATAAAACTAATCTTCTCTTGAACATACTCTTTAACAATTAAATTGTGAATGTTATTCTATTATTTATTAAAAAAAAAAAGAATGCTCAATATATAGATGTACAATTTTTTTCCTTTTAAGAAATAGTTGATGAAACATGGAAGAAATCTAATCTAATTTGAGAAACTTTTTTCATAAAAAACTAATTATTATAGAAAACCAAGACAAACGAAACTTAAAAGAAAAGAAAATTAAGGACTCCTAATTAAATCAAAAACCATACTTAAAAGAAAGATATTAGGTCGTATGCTAACTATAATCTGGCACTATTTATTTTTTTTTCTTTTGGAGGTGGGACGTGTTTTTTTAGTAAAAATAGTTAAATAACAATTTGATAAAATAATAAAAATCCGTTTCTTATTACGTATTTAAAACTTTTTAAAATTTAATACTTATTAAAATTTTCTTATTCTAAGGCTTTTATATTTGTTTTTAGATTTTTCAAATTTTATTAAAATCAAATTTAGTTGTTTTATAATTCTTAAAATAATGAAAAAGTATTAATTGTCATTAATTCTGATGATTTTTAATATGAAAAGGTTTTACCATAAATATATATTAATTAATTATTAACTTTTAGAAATTAGAAAAAAAAAATAGTGAAAAAATGATTTTGTCTAAAGCGAAAACTTTTAATGAAGGACAAAAAGTTCAAACAACATTTCTAAGGTTCTTCACACTTTTAATATATTATAGATATAGATATTGGACTTTGTATTAATTTGTTATTAATGAAAAAATACTATAATTAAAGGCCTAAGAATATATATCTATTTTCTGAATATAAAAAAATAATAAATTAATTAGAAAGTAGATTATAAGTAATATATTTTTTCGTATAAAAATTAAATTATATATGTATTACGTCGGTTCGGTTTGGGTTCGGTTTGATTTTATTTTTTCTAATACCAAACCAAACCAAGAATGATCGGGTTTTTTTTGCCAACACCAAACCAATCAAACCAAACCATAAGTCGGTTTTTTTCCTCGATTTGATTTGATTCATTGGTTCGATTTGACTTAACGTTTCGATTTGTACACCCCTAAATTTATTACAATGACCAAAGTTGGTATTCTAATGTGTATTTCGTTCTTTATTTTTACTCCTTTTTGATATGCAATTCCTATTAGGGGTGTCCAAATCAAATTGTCAAGTCAAATCAAATTGAAGAATCAAATCAAATCTAAAAGAAAAATCGACTTATGATTTGGTTTGTGTGGTTTGACGTTTGAAAAAAAAAATGATCATTCTTGATTTGGTTTAGTTTTAATAAAAAAAAAGTCAAATCAAACGGACATAATATATATATATATATGTATGTATATATGTATATATATAATTTAACTTTTTATACATAAAATATTAATTATAATCTATTTTTAAATTAATTTTATTAATTTTTAATATTTAGAAAGTAGATATATATATATATATATATATATATATATATATATATTAAGTTGTAATATTTATCCATTAATTGCTAATAAAATGATCCAAAACTCAATATAAACTTAAAATCTAAACTTTTCACTTTTCATTTTACTTTTTGATTTCAAGAGAGTTTTTTGCTCCTCAATTTTTCATAATTGTGGTTTTTCATTAGCACATGAGTGAAAACATACTTGATCTAGTCTCAATCACAATATAATTGTAAAAAATAAATATTATAAAAAAATTGAAAAAATTCATCTTACTTTTTAATTTCAAGAGAGTTTTTTGCTCCTCAATTTTTCATAATTGTGATTTTTCATTAGCACGTGAGTAAAAACATACTTGATCTAGTCTCAATCACAATATAATTATAAAAAATAAAGATTATAAAAAAGATAAAAAAAAATTCAAAAAAAAACAATTAAAACCTAAATCGAAAAAATTGATATTATATTAATTTAATTTTATTTATAATTTTAATAAATCAATATAAATAGTTTGATTTATTTTCAATAAAAAACCAAATCAAACCGACTTATGTACACCGCTAAATTTCCTACGTATGACGCAGATGCCCACATCTACAAAAGGCTCTGTTAGGAAATGGTTTTAGATTAACTTCAATTTTTTCTTTAGAAAATTCCAATGTTTTAGTTGAAATTGTGATAATGCCTAAGTACTAGTCCCTCCCTTTTTTATATTAGTTTAATAATATTTAGACATGCAATGCAATTTCAAGTCTGTAATATGAAATTCATACCATTTGTTTGACAATTCTTAATAGGTGTTTCAACATGCGATTTCAAGTATGTGGTAAAAGTAATAATATGAACTATAAATTTTATTTATTTATAAAATAAATAGTCGGTAAATATAAAATTAAGAGTTGAAATTAACGTTTGAACATGTAATTTTATCTCATGAATTCATATGACATGAAATCTCAAATTCTCAAAAAAAAAAAAAAAAAAAAAAAACACTATTTGAGAATTTCAAATCATGATTTGAATTTTTCTAATATAAAATTAACCCATAAATTTATATTTTGTAAAAAAAAAAGCCTACTATTTATATTTATCAATCATTTATTTCATATATAAATAAAATTTGTAGTTTAGATTATTAATTTTATCAATATTTGAATCTTTATATCTCATTTAATCATTACTCTCACCAACATATAGTTTTATCTGATCATGAGAAATATTTTTTTAAAACTATTTGATCATGAGAAATATTTTTTAAAAAAAAATCTTTCCTTTTTATTAAAATATGATGTTTGGCCATAAAAACTCTGAATACAACTTGAAGTTCTATTTAGAAAAATAAAAATAAGTCTCAAATTGTTTTATTTTATTTTTTTATAATTTCAACTTCACTTTTATAGTTAAGAAAAATTCTCCAAAAAGATATTACCAAAAGCAACTTCAACTCCAACTTCAATTAATTTTTTTTCATGATCAAATGCCTATAAAATTTATTACTACTTTAAATCAATTCCTATTTTATTAGTTATTGTTCATCAAATTTATTATTTGATCAATGATTTTGTATTTTGTTTAGAATAATTTTGTGATAGTGTATTATACTTTTGTTATGAATTTTTATTTATTTAATAAGATCATATAAGAAATTGGGGTAATTTTGATAATTCGATCACAACTTATTATTTTTATTGTTTATAAGAAAATGCAATTTAAAATTTCAAACTACATGTCCAAATAAAACTTTTACTTCTTCTCATATGATTTCATATCATGATTTGAGATTTCATCTCACATTCATAAAAAAATATAATTTAAAATTTCATACTACATATTCAAACAAAATTTTTACTTCATCTCATATGATTTCATATCATGATTTGAGATTTCATCTCACATAATCAAACAGAGTCTTAGTAAAAAAAATATGTTATAATAAAGTCAAGCAACAATGTTTTAAGGGGTCGTTTGGTAAGTGTATAAAATAATACTGAATAGGGTGTATTAATAACGCTGGAATTAGTAGTGTTAGGATTAGTAATACTGAGATTAATAATATTGGGATTATTTTTTGTGCAGTATTTGGTTTGATGTATTGAAAATAATATGCATTGTTATATTTTAAAAAGAATATTGTCTATTTACAAAAACACCCTCAACATATTATAACTTTGTGTATTTTCTTCGCAAAACTTTATTATTCTTTTTTTTTTAAAAAAAATATCAATAATATAACTAATAACTTACTTTGAAATTTTAAAATTTAATCATTCACTTGCAAGAATTTTTTCTTTTTGTTATTGTTTCTTTATTTATTCATCATTTATTTGTTGTTCCCACTTTGTGGTGTTCTTAAGTTGGAGGGAGGTACGTGCAACTTTTGAATGAGACAATAGAATAATATCATTATTAACATAAAATTGTGTTCCATAGAGTGTTAAAGCTAAGAAGAAAAAATATTTTTATTTGTGAATATCTTATTTACAAAATTAAAGTTTGTATGCAATCATGTAATTTGTTTTCAAATTTTGATCAATAATTATTTTTTTTTAAAGTTAATGGTGTAGTTTTTTTTATGACTAAAATTATTTGGAGGGATATTATTATCTTGATAATTTGAAAAGAAGTAACTCACATTGAACAAATTGAAAAAGATTTAGAAAAAAATTAAAGAAATTTGAGGGGATTTTGGTCTTTACTCGTGTTTATCCTTAGATTACTAATCCCACCAAATTGAGTGTATTAATTATACACCCTATAATATCATGTAGGGTGTATAACTAATCCATGTATTAGTTATACGTTGCTTCAAATTTGCTATCAAATAATGTATTAAATAATTCCACCATTTAATTCATGAATTATCCAAATAATACACCATACCAAACGGCTCCTAAGTGTAAAAGAGGCTCATTATATTGTCAATATATATACCGAGTAAGCGAGTATTATTTTAGGGGGGAAAATAGATAAACTAATTTTTGTCGGTAATAAATTAACTGCAATGATAATATATCTAGTGTAACTTTATAAGGGAGGTCTAGAAGAATAGTGTGTATGCAGACTTGTCCCTACAAGAGAGAGAGCTTATTTTCAAAAAACCCTAGGCAAACAAGTGAATTACAAAACAGTTCCAAAAAAAAAGAAATGAGAGCAAAGAAGTCATGATAAAATATTAAAAAAAGCACAGCATCACATACCAGATGAAATTATGTATTGCTAATATATGTGTGTATATATATATTATAATCTTTTTGTTTTAAATTTATTTGTCTTATTTTTTATCTGTTATGTATTTAAAAGTTACACAAAAATTACTGTAAATTACGATAATTAACGATTTAAGATATTTGAAGGACATAAAAAAGTTTGTTGACTCTCGAAATTCTACCAGCCATATAAATTGGGACATAGAAAGTAACATATATTATTTAAAAATAAAGTAAAATACATCATAAACCACAATAATTAATAACTTAAATATTATCGACATATAAAAAAATTAATTTATTCTCCATATACTATCACAATAACATAAATTGGGATAGAAATACACATATTATTGGAAAAAAGTAGAAATACAATAAATCACAGTAATTAACAACTCAAAAATCAAAATATGTACAAAAATTTTGTTGACTCTCACATAAATTGAGACAGAGAGAGTAACATATATTATCTGAAAATTATGAAAATTAACAACTTAAAAAAAACTAAAGATCATACAAACATCTATAATAGAAATTAACTTGGTTGACTCTCTTAATTACATCAGTAGCACACAAATTCAAACAATAAAAGTAAGAGATAATACATCGAAACACCCCTAAACTTATAGCCAAAACTTACTTTAGACCCTAAACTTGTATGCCAATTATTTACCCCCCTTAACAACTTTCAAGTGAATTAATTTCCACCCAAATTGCTGACGTGGGAAAAAAAAATGCCGAGTGAATAGCCAAAAAAATGAAAAAATGCGGGATCCACATTTTAAATTTTACAAATTCGTTATATATATATATATAAAACAAATTCATCTTCTTCGTCTTCTTCACTTCATCTTCTTCACTTCTTCAACTTCTTCAACCCCTCCCCCCTCGTTCCCTTCATCCCACCCCACCCCCCAATCCCCCAACATATTGTTGGTGCATTATTTGTAAATTTTTATCATAAGAAATAAGATTAAAGTTGAAAGATCTTGGTTTCTTCTCATCCAATTGCCAAATATGATTGAGACTTGCTAAAATTTTGATAAAATTCTTTAATGTGATATTGGAAGATCGGATACTCTATTTTTTTATTTTTTCACTCCACAGATCACTGTGCGCACACACACAGTAAGATCGAGAGTGAATGGAGAGGCACACACATCACCAGAAAACACCCACCTCACCGGAAAACACCACGATCGAGACTCAATTTTTTTCTCTTCATATAGACACACCCATCATAATATATATAATTTTTGTGAATATAAAAAATTGAAATGTAATTGAAGGGAGTCTCATTTATCTTTGTGGATATGAAAAATTGAAATGAAATTGAAATTGAAAAGCATCTATGGACTTGAAGATGAATTTAAAACTTGGGGGTTATTTGGAGTTTGAAAACTTCCTTTCCATATGAGGAGGAAGGAGACGGAAGAGAGGGGGTGAGGGCGGCGGTGGTTGCAGGGGGATGAAAAAGAAAGCCCACAAGGAAGGGGGTGCGAGGGTGGATGGATCCCTAGCTGTGAGATTAACTGTCGTTTACTCTCATTCGCAAGCTATTCACTGTACACCATTGTAGTATTTTCTTGTTCTGAATAAGAGAAAACAGGTTATGAAGACGAAGAAAAATTGAGGGGGGGATTATTTTTTTTAAAAAAAATTATAATTTATTACGTGGCAATGACATGACACTGATGTGACACTGATTTGGCAATGACATTGCGCGTGTGTAGTGCACTCTTCATTGTGAGAGTGGGCTTGTGATTTTGAGGTTGAAATTAATTCACTTAAAAGTTGTTGAGGGGGGTAAATAATTATCATACAAGTTTAGGGTCTAAAGTAAGTTTTGACTACAAGTTTAGGGGTGTTTCGATGTATTATCTCTAAAAGTAACATGTATTGTCTAAAAATTATATAAAAAGTATTTTATATCATTAAAAACTTAGAATATTTAAAAATCGTACAAAAAAAATAACTAACTTTTCAAAATTTATTGTATCATATAAATTGAGACCAAAAAGTAACATATGTTCGTGGACTCTTGTGTCTACTCCTATAAATGACCTTAGGTAGAAAGTTGATTATAGAGATTTCCACAACAAGAACAACATACCCAGTATATTCCCACCAAGTGGGGTCTGGAAAGGGTAAGTGTACGCAGTCCATACCACTACCTCAGATGTGAGATAGAAAGGTTGTTTCCGATCCGATAGACCCCCGACTCAAAATAAAACAATTTAGACAAGGAAAGAGTCAGATGCTATAACATCTCAAAACAATCTTTCATCATGAGATTTCAAGATTAGATTGTGCAGCTAAACCAAATCACATACACCACAAAAGAATAGAAACCAAAAACCTTAAAAAGGACAAGAAATGCTAACTTAGTTATAATTTGGAATTTGGAACTTAAAAGGGGCAAAAAGAAAGATTATGGGATAATATGCTTGAATTAGGAATTAGTAGGCCCTTTGTTGCTCGAGTAACTAGATTAATAGTCACATCATGTTGGCATTTTTCCACAATCCACCTGCTATATTTTCTTTGACAAAGTTTTGGAAAAGATGTAATGTATTCTTGTGAAAATCTTTCTATTAAAGTTGTATGCTTTAATTAGTACCAAATCCTATATTCTCATGGTCTGAAAATAAAGCTCCATATGGGCCATGGATTGAAAAATTGGAGTGTGATCACAGTTGCATCAGAAGTGTGACAAATATATTGATTCTGAGCCAGCAAAATGGTGCTATTTGTGAAAAATCCTCAATCCAAATTATCTCAATGATCAGATTTTCTTTTCCAAATGTGGACATATATAGCATTATAATTTGAATTTGTGGGTAGAATTGAATATGATTTGACTTTGTATTTTCCTACCGATATGAAATTTAAGATTCACCTTTGAGCAATAGTTACAATATATTCAGTATAGTCTACAAGTAAAGTTTGAGAAGAATAAATGTAGACAAATTTTACCCGATTTGAAGAATACGAATAAATGAAAAACAAGTAAGGCTTCAACTAGGGGTGTTCATGGGTCGGTTTGGGTCGGTTATTGGTCAAAACCATAACCAAACCAACTTAGTTGGTTTTTAAATTTTTAAAATCAAACCAAACCAACACAAAAAAATAACCGTCAGTTTGGTTCTTATCGGTTTAGTTCGGTTCGGTTCAATTTTTCGGTTTATAACTTTAGTTAAAGATAAAAGTTGAAATTTTTCTTAAAAAAATCCAATCCAACATATGAAATGTCAACCGAGTGTTGTTCCTCAACCTTGAAATCAAGATGTCAATTTAGTGTTATACTTAGGGAAAGCCATGAACAACACCATATGAACGCTTCTACAAAAATTTTTAGAAACTGCATATAAGAGAATGATATGATAAACCCCCCTAAAGGTAAACACATAATTTTTTTTTGCACAATAGAGATCAAAAAGAAAGTTCAAAACTAGTGATTATCTATAGTCTAATAAAACTCACATATAAAATTCCATGGACAATAAGATAATTTTCACAATTAGTATCATTTGTCATTCAAAGTGCAAAAATCATATAAAATCTCATATCGTATCATCAACTAGATGAAGACATATAACTAAAGTGATATGACTAAAATTAAATTTATGATTAAAATTTAGAATATGAAAAATATTTATATATTATTTATGAATAATATACAAATAATTTATATGTGCATATGTATGTGCGAGTATATACATATATATATGTGTGTGTGTGTATATATATATATATACTAGAGAAGCATGGCCTGTGTCAGTACGGGCCCAACATTAAGATATTTATTTGTCTTTTCAATCTTGATATATTTAAATAAATTTTTTTAATAAAAGGATTGCATATGTTTTCTAAGATTCATCCGGAATCTAGCATGAGTTCAACATATGTTATTTTAATATGTATTTAGATAATTTAAGTTGTTAACTATTGTAATTTATAATTTTTTTAATGTAATTTTCAAACTAATATACATTACTTTTCTTGTCCAAATTTTTGTGGCATTGATAGACAATTATATTTTAAAAATAATTTAAGTTTTCAATTATTATGATTTATAATACTTTTCATCTATTCCGATTTCAGTAACACTAATATAATTTCAAGAGTCGACCAAATATTTTATATCTCTTAAATTTATTAAGCTGTTAATTATTGTAATTTCTAGTAATTTTCATGTAGTTTTTTTGAAATATATAACAGATTAAATTGTTTTTAGATATTTTAAGTTGTTAACTATTGTAATTTATAATACTTTTTATATAATTTTTGAATAATATATGCTACTCTCCTTGTCCAGAGTTTTGTGTCGATAATAGCCAATTATATTTTTAAAATAATTTAAATTTTTGATATTGTGATTTATAATATTTTTTCTATTTCAACTTATGTGGCACAATGCTTAAATGACCATAATAATTAATTAGGGGTGATATAGTAAAATCACGATTGAAACAACGAAGCGTGTATGTCTTAAATGACTCACAACAACTAATTAGAAGTGACATAACGAAATTACTATAAAAATTACTTATGAAAAAATTAAGTGGACCTCATATAAGACGTCAAGTTAATTTAAAACATCAAAAGTTAATTTATCATTTTTACATCTATTTTATTTTTATTAAATTATTAATATTTTAATACTTAAATGACTTATAATAATTAACTATGAGTGATATTTAGTAAAACTATGGTTGAAGCAACTGAAGCGGACATTTCATAAACGTTTATTTTATTTTTTTATTAAATATTATTAATTTTAATATAAAATAAATTATAATAATTAATTAGGTGTGATATAATAAAATCACGATTGAAGCAACTTAATCAGTCATGTCATAAATATTTATTTTATATTTTTTAATTAAATATTATTTATTTTTTAATACATAAATAACTTATAATAATTAATTATAGGTGATATAGTAAAATCATGGATTCAATATTATTAATTTTTCAATACATGAGTGACTTATAATAATTAACTACGGGTGATACATTAAAATCATGATCGAAGCAACTGAAGCAGAAATCAATCAACTTTTTAAATTTTTTGTTAATTATTGTTATTTACAGTACTTTTTATTTCATTTTCAAACAATATATGTTGCTTTATATTTTCTTCTGTTCCATCCCAATTTATGTGACACTAATATAATTTTGATAGTCAATCAAATATTTTATGTTGACATATAATTTTATTATTCTTAATTTTTTAATACATAAATGACTTATAATAAGGGGTGATATAGTAAAATTATCGTTTGAAAGATGACAATTTAATATAAAACATCAAGTGTTAATTTTGTATTTTATGTCTATTTTATTTTTTATTAAATATTATTTATTTTCTTAATACCTAGATGACTCATAATAATTAATTAAGAGCGATTGATTATGTTATTACTATAAAAATTAATA
>NC_061117.1:201416622-201417339 GCF_002878395.1 Capsicum annuum
CCTTGATACATATTGACCCAACACAAATTCTAAGAAAATATTCATTAGAAATTTATTTTATTAAATTAAATTTATTAATTTTGTACTTTAAAAATTTAAAGTTAAGTTTAAATATTAGAATTTTTATATAAGAAAAAAATAATTTTAAAATTTAAATTAACTAAAATAAATAAATAAAAAGATTAATTTTCTATATAAAATTCAATTAAAATAATAAAATTGATTTACTTTAAATATTTAATTGAAATTAATTAAGATAATTTTTATTTTTTCATGATTTATGTTGCACCGATAAAATTTTGAGAGTCGAATAAAACTTTTATCTATTTTTAAAAAAGTATTTTAACTTGTCAATTATTGTGATTTATAATAATTTTTACTTAATTATCGAATAATATATTTACTCCTTGTGTCCCAATTTATGTGGCTTCGATACAATTTTGAGAGTCAATTAAATTTTTTATATATCTTTTAAATATTTTAAGTTGCTTTTTCTTTTGTCTCAATTTATGTGGCATTGCTAAAATAATGAGAGTCAATAAAATTTCTATATGTCTTTTAAATATTTTAAGTTATTAATTATTGTGATTTGTGGTAACAAATTAGTTTTGAACATGATAGACAATTAAATAAATAAAAAAAATTCTTTCAATATGTAGTTATAGTTAATTAATATAAATTAATAGAATATATTAAATATTTAAACCATTATGATAA
>NC_061117.1:201417439-201502724 GCF_002878395.1 Capsicum annuum
TTGCTAAAATAATGAGAGTCAATAAAATTTCTATATGTCTTTTAAATATTTTAAGTTATTAATTATTGTGATTTGTGGTAACAAATTAGTTTTGAACATGATAGACAATTAAATAAATAAAAAAAATTCTTTCAATATGTAGTTATAGTTAATTAATATAAATTAATAGAATATATTAAATATTTAAACCATTATGATGAAACAATAGAATTATTATATATTAGGACATGATATGTAATTAAATCGAAATAGTTGAATTTTTTGATAATTACATGAGGTGGTCGAAACCACCTCTTCTATATAATAGCAATATAAAATTTTTATCGGGTTGGTTTGATTATTTTAAAGTAAAACCAAAATCAAACCACATAAATATCGATTTTAAAATTTTAAAGCCAAACCAAACCAGATATCATTTTTTTTAATCAGTTTGATTTAATTAACGGTTCGATTTGGTTTTTAACCAAACCATGAACACCCCTAGCTTCAAGTAGAGTTATCAGAAGGACCCAGGGCCACTCAAACAAGTTCATTTTTATATTTTGCTTTATATTTGTTATCCCGGCATTTTGAAATACATTAATTTTCTCTAAACCAAGTGTTTGATGAGGAAAATATTCTTTGTATAATGAGGAGGAAAATGTTCTTTGAACAAATTAAGCACTTAACGTAATTAAGACGGAATGCATTTTTCCAAAAGATAATATTTTCCAAATTAAATAAAGAATTAATCCAGCATTTATTCGTTGTTCTAATTCCTCAGTTTGTACTATTTTACTAACTAGTAATGTGAAAAAGCAATCACTTCTTTGTTTGTATTCTTTTTTTTATTTAAGGTTTGGTTAAACTTTTAGAAGTCAAGTTTAGCCAATACATATATAAAAATATCATTTCGAGAATCGAATCCTCATCACATGAATAAAGTAATAAGTATCAATCTAACAGCTTGCCTACCTGAGCTATTTTGGTCATCTCCAGACTCCAGCTGCTATCTTGGTGGTTCTCTCAACTTTTATTTGGTTTCTTTGACATAAATAAATCAATTTCCTTAATTTGAACTTCTATGGAAACATCCGTAACTTCGTCTTAATAGTGTTATAATTTATTTTTGATGAAAGTATGTCAAATTAGGTTTGGAATGGGACTCACGCTTCAAAAGATGACTCAAAGAAAAAAAAATTGTTCAAGCCTTGAGGGCCCTTTCCCGGTCAGATATCAGTTTCATTTCGTTCATCAACACACACATGACACACCCCACCCTCCATCAGACTTAGACATTCTTTATTCGGGATTCCACTATTTTGTTTGAAGCGTGATATTCAAGGAGCAAATGAATATTCACAACCCTACGGTCCGGGCACACATCAGATCCAATGAATCTAACTCTATATGTTCCAATTAGATTTTGAGTCTAATTTATCACACCCCAAAAACTAGCTATATTGTGTAGCCTTACAAGGAATCCAGAGTTATCTTCCCACCCAATGTGGGGTTTATTCCATTCATCAACAAAGTACAACGGTAAATTGCGGAAATTGTTATATGTGTTCGGATTTCAAAGTTATTATTTTCCTTTTTTCCCTTTCATATAAAATTACTAGTTACTATTATGGAGTAAATTAGTTCTTTCTTTGAAAATATATAAAGTAGGAGTAAGATAACTATTAATAGTTTTAAATTATTAGAGTTCTATGTGGCTTACACTTAGGAATTAGTTATCCCTTTATTATTTGAATTTGAATAATTAGTTATCCCTTTATTATTTGAATTTGAATTGAAGTCTAGTTAGAAATTTAGGTATTAATATATATTTTGAGTTATTAATAAAACAATTTTCTTTAACAATACAATTGCAGTATTTTTTCTCTCCAAGTTTTTTTCTGTTATTTTTTAATTTCAAAGTTAAAAATCAACAATTGGTATCTAGAGTCATTTTCTTGAGGGATCTGTGATTGAGATCAATTCTGAAAACAACTTTTTTCAAATAGCTCCTCTTGACTTATCTTGAGGCTTTAGATCTTTGGGAGGTCGTGGAAGAGTATTTTGATGTTCTTCCATTTCCAAATAATTCCACCGTGGCACAGATCAAAATCCAAACGGAAAAGAAAATAAAAAAATCAAAGACAAGCAATTTTGTTTGCTAGTGTATCTCCAACAATTTTCACGAGAATTATGGCCCTAAAATTAGCAAAAGAAATTTGGAATTATTTGAAGTAAGAATACACATGAGATGAAAAAATATGAGATATGAAGGTATTGAATCTAATAAGAAAATTCGAATTACAAAGGAATCTGAGATCGTCAAAGAGTACTCAGACCGACTTCTTGTCATTGTTAACAAGGTAAAATTACTTGGCACAAAATTTAAAGATTCATGAGTTGTTGAAAAAATTCTTGTTACAGTGTCTGAAAAATATGAAGTATCAATAACTACTTTGAAAAACACAAAAGCTCTGTTCAAGATTACCTTGGCACAATTGTTAAATACATTGCAGGCACAAGAGCAAAGGAGGCTTATGAGGCAAGATGATATGATTGAAGAAGCTTTGGCAGCCAACCGCAAGACTCAAAATAAGGGTAATAATTCAAGAAAAAACTACTCACTTTGCCAACACTGTGGCAAAATAGGTCATCCTCTATTTAAATGTTGGAAGAGACCAGATGCACAATGCAAGATTTGTAATCAACTTGGTCATTATGCTGTGATTTGCAAAAACAAATCTAAAAAATATGAAGCAGATGCCCAAGTCACCAAAGAAAAAAAAAAGATCACTTATTTGTGGCAACATATTCTTCAACCAAGAAATCTGATTTTTTGATGATTGATAGTAGTTGTAAAAAACACATGACATATGACAACTCTTTTTAAAGAGTTTCTGCCTTTGGAAAATAAGAAAGTCTGAATTGAGAATAGAGACTTTATTCCTATAGAAGGAAAAGAGAATGTTGCAATCAAAATAATTTCAGGTAAAAAAATAATCTCAAATATCCTTTACGTGTCCGATATTGATAAAAGTTTGTTAAGTGCTGGTCAGCTAATGAAAGAAGGATTTAAATTATTATTTGGAGACAAATATTGTCAAATCTTTGATTCTACTAATCATGAGATTTTACAAGTCGATATGAGAGGCAAAAGTTTTTTATTTAATCCAACAGAAGATGCACACAAGCCATGCAAGAACAAAGATGAATTGATAGATTTATTCAAGAGGTCAAATTCAACCAAAGCTGCAATCAACAATTTCTGATTCAAGGAGTAGTGTTGAAATCATATCTCAGAAATAAAGTAGAAGTAGATAACTATTAGTAGTTTTAAATTATTAGATTTCTATGTGGCTTAGACTTATGAATTAGTTATCCCTTTGTTATTTGATTTTGAATTTGAATCGAAGTCTAGTTAGAAATTTAGCTATAAATATATGTTTTGAGTTATTAATAAAACAATTTTCTTTGACAATACAATTGCAGTATTTTTTCTCTCCAAACTTTTCTCTATTATTTCTTTAATTTCAAAGTTAAAAATCAACAATTTTAATGATGTTTTTTAATATTTAAAATTATAAAAAGTTATAATACTCTTTTTGTTTCGTCTTAGTTGACCCTCTCGCTAAAAATATTTATTTCAATTTAGTTGTCCATTTATGAAATCAAGAAAATTTATTATATACTTCAAATATTACCCATATCATTTAATGACTATATAAAATTTACATACTCGAATTTATATTTTTCAAAGCATGATTAATAAGGATAATTTGATAAAATAAACTTCTAATATATATATTTTTTAATGAGAGTGTCAAATCAACAAGACCAATTATTTTGAAACGAAAGTTATATGCAATTTGTATGTAATTTTAAAATATATAAATTCTGAATTTTTGAATTGAGAGAGTTAAGAATTCTCACAATTTCTTTGATTCATATTTCATGGACACAATTCAGTTCTGTTATTTAAAATTAATAACGTCTGATTTAATATGTGTTGAATTCTTTCATGTTGAACAGTCATCTTTCGAATTCGGAAGACTTTTTTTCTAACCAGAAATATTGTTTTGGATCGAGTTAAGTTACATTTTTTGTTGAGTAATTTAACTGTCCCTTACGGAAAACGTGTTTTCTTATATTAGTGTTTATTTGACATAAATTATAATTTTTTAAAAAGCAACTCAAAAAAAGTTTACAATCGCTATTCTTGAAATTAGCATTGGAACTTACAAATTGTTATTTTCGGATATAAATTTGTATATAATAATATGAACTTCTAACACTAAGTTCATGAACAACTTCAAGAATTACAATGAAGTTCAACAACTTCAAATAAAAGTTCAAATGAACTATCAAAATGAAGTTTCTACTATTTAAAAAAAAGAAGAAGCAAAACTAGCTTAAGAAATGAAGATGAAATAGAAAGATTGTAGAATCCAGTCCACCGAATCTAGGGTATGTCCTTAAGAAATTTATTTCCCTCAAGTACCCGAGGTTAATGGAATTTTCCTTCTAGGATAAAATGATTCACTTCAGAAAATAACGGTACCTCAAAATTTCTGAAACTTCGAACTCACTTAACGATTTGATGATCACACGATAGTTTTTAGAAGAAGATGTTTTTCAACTCAAAATTTGTATCTTTACCTAAGGAAAAGTTTAGGTATTCATAGACAAAAGATATTTCTTCCGAAAAGAAGCAATGGTTCATGAAAAGAGACAACTTTCTGAAGCGGTACGCGACCTGCATTGGGTCTGCGCTAGTCTTGCACTAGACCTGCGCTCGTAGGTTGCGTTTGGCACATTCCGGTGAGTTCTGCGCTGCACCTGCGCTAGACCTGTGTGCGCAGGTCGCCAGGTGCGCGCGCAAACATTGTTCCGCCTCCAACCAGTGTGTCTCTTGCCTCAAAGGATCGCGTCCCTTCGAGGTGTGTTGTCACTGCGTTCGCACTAATTTGCAAATGGAGAAAAATATTCCAATTGGATTTATTTTGTATTAAAACTTCACTTCTTTTCAAGTTTCGAATAAATATTATCCAAAAAGATAGTCTCTCAATCATTTTTTAAATCCAAAGTCGAAGACAAAGCCGAAGCCGAGCCGAATGACGATGATGGCGTAAAGCATTCTTATTCTTATCTCACTATCCATATGAAGGAATGCTTCTCAATATAAGTATAAGAAAGTTTCTTTCTCCCACTAATGTAGGAGAACTTTACTTCCTTAAGTAAAAGTTCACTTTACTTTTCCCTCTTTTTGTTTCCTTCATTTTCCATTCACATTTTTACTTAGAATTCAACAATACCCCACATGAATGGGAAATGACTATTTAAAAAGAAATTCATGTTCAAGTATGTGATCAACAAGCAAAGACTAATTGCATCTGGATAAGTAGGTTTTCCTTTAAACTTTCTGTAGTGAACTTGCATCAGAAGCACTTGGTCAATCGGTAGATGTGATATCTTTGAACCGTCGAACATTAATGTATATCTAAACAACACAAGTCACACAACCAACCTTTTACCATTTATGATTCTCAGGATTTTATTCGTTTTAACCATAAAGACAACCTGATTTCATGAGAGCTTAGAGAGTAGGCCTTTACTATCATTTTCCCTAAAACAACTTCTACTTCACTCTCACATAGGTGATTTCTAAACATTTAGTCTCTAAATCAAATTATTTGATCAAATCTGACAAACTTTGAAACCATTAACAAACTTCAAAATATAAGCCTTACCCTTGTTTTCTGAACATTGTCTTAATTACGAGAATGGATTGAGTATATTGACAATATTAAACCGTCAGTCACAACTTTGTTTGATCTCCTTGAACCTAGCTCTTGGGATCTCCAATCTGCTAGATAGAGTTACCGCCATGATAACTTGTCCTAGGTCGTAAATCCATTTTCTTCGATGATTTCTCAACTCTCTCTCTAGATAGACCTTTTATAAGTGGATCCGACACATTATTCTTTGACTTCACCTAGTTAACTGTGATAATTCGACTAGAGAGTAGTTCTCTAATGGAATTATGTTTCCCTATTATATGACCAGATTTATCATTGTGCATCATGCTTCCTACTCTTTCTATTGCCACTTGACTATCACAATTTGTGTATACTTATGTCAATGGTTTGAGCCAATAAAAAATATCTTGCAAGAAATTTTGGATCCATTCAGCTTCTTCATCGGCTTTATCTAACGCGATAAATTCAGATTCCATTGTAGAACGAGCAATACATGTCTGTTTGGATGATTTTCAAGAGACCGTTCCTCCACTCAAAGTAAATACATATCCACTAGTGAATTTTATTTCATTCGATTTGGGGATCCATTTTTTATCACTATATTCCTCAATTATAGTTGGATATTTGTTATAATGCAAAGCATAGTCCTGGGTATGTTTCAGATACCCCAAAACTTATTTCATTGCCATTCAATGAGTTTGACTGGGATTACTCATGTACCGACTCAATTTACTAACATGCATGCTATTTCTAGTCGTGTATAATTCATAATGTACATCAAACTTCCCAACAGTCTTGAATAATCCAACCATGAGTCACTCTTACCTTCATTCTTTTGAAGTGTAAAGCTCATATCTAATTTGTCATTCCGTGTTTTTGCTAAGGTCAAACAAAACATGATTTATTGGACTCTAAAAGAATTAAATTTTGTAGAGAGTCACCACCTATTTTTAAAGGAAAATAAAGAAACCTATTTATTTGTCAATACGTATGATTAATGTTTTAGTCTGCGAAAACCTATTGAGACTCTAGGTAAGGGTTCAAATTATCTCGAAGGGAAGGGGTAAGGCACCCTTCAGGATCCACAAATGTGATACCCGGCTAGACTAAACTTATCAATGAGGGAGGAGGTATAAATATTTAAAATAATGTAAAAATGTATGTGTATTAAGTATAAAATAATTCTTTTGAAAAAATACAAATGTAAAACTATGTAAAAGTATATGTATATTAAATATACAAATAAAATCTATTGTTATAAAAACAAGTAAAAGATATGTATAAAAATGTATAAATTACATGTGAAAAAAAAAAGTATTTTGTGATGTATGAAAAGAAACATGTAAAAGATATGCATAAAAATGTATAAATTACATGTGAAAAAGAAAATATTTTGTGACATATGAAAGAAATGTATTTTGATGTGCCATGAAAAGGAAAAGTATTTACAAGTAATATTTTTATTTGATTAAAGTTACGGAGAAAAGTAAAGATTTATTTGAGAAGAAAGGACTACATAATATGTGAATTACTTGATTAACTTAATTCTTTTATCTAAATATTAAAGGCCTAAGTTTTACCTAAACGCGTATTATGTAGATAAAGAATACTCCCGCCCAACACCTCAAAAGGTTTTATTACGTAATTATATATGTAATATCCATCTTTTATTTGTGGAGGCCTAAAAAATCGACGGTATTTTTTTCATTGGCCAAGTATTTATTTTGATGCAAAATAGTAATCTTTTGAAAATAAAGTCCGTCATTTATAATGGAGTGACCTCAAGTATCCGACGGAGAGATAATTTCATCGGCCAAAAATATTTATTTTGACATAAAATAGATAAATTTGAGAAAATAAATTTCGTCTTTTGTAATGGGGTGACCTCAAAAATCCGACGGAAAGATATTTTCATCAGTCATGTGTTGGCTTTTGATATAAAATAATGAATTTGACAAAATAAAATCCATCTTTTGTCACGAGATGGCCTCAAATATCCAATGGAAAGATAATTTCATAGGCCGAAGTATTTATTTTGAGTATATGTATGTGTTTTTGAGAAAAAAAAAAAAGATGAACAAATTTTGTGTTTGAGGGAGAGGAGAAAGAGGTGAAAAATATGTGTGAATTTTTTGAGAGAGAAAGAATAAGAATGTGTGTGTATTTATTTATTCTTGAGAGAGTGGAGAAAGAAGAACATAATGTGTGTGTGATTAAAAAATGTGCATACGCATTTGTATATTTTTGGGAGAGAAAATGAAAAATGAGGAAAGATTTTTTCTTGTGTTTTTTGTGTATGTATTTGAGAGAGAGAAAAAAAATATGTATGGATGTATGAAAATGTGTGTGTAGAGAGAAAAAATGAATAAAATTATCTTCCACACTTGCCTATTTATAATAAAATTAGGCACTCCCTATTATCCAATGGATAAAGGGGTGTCCTCTCTTTTTATAATAGAACATCCTTTAGTCCTTAGGATATTGACCAAAGGATGTTCATCCTTTTGACCAATGGATAGAGTTATTGTTCAAAGGGTAGTGTCATTGAATTGTCATTGTCAAATGTGACAAGACATTATGTGTAGTCATTATCGGATGTAACAAGACATCATTGTGTAGTCATTGTCGGATGTGACAAGACATTATTGTGTGGTCATTGTCGAATACGACAAGACATTAAATTATTATACTGTGTAAAAATAATTGATCCGACTTAGCATTTGCTGACCGTAAAAATGTACAAAATGCAGGTATTGATTTGTAATTATGAAAAATGTAAAGAATGTTGAAAATATTAAAAAAAATATAATTTAATATGAAAAAATTATAAAAATGTAATGTTATGTCGTGTACGTGTGCAGATAATTGTAAAATATTAAAAATGATAATGAATTGATAGAAATTCTATTATAAGGAGGATTATTAATAAATTATGAAAAGTAAAAATATGACAAATTGATAAAAATGCTAAAGTAAAGATGATTACCAATAATTTGTCAACAATTATAAAAAAGATGAAAAAGTTATATTGTGTGCCCTTTAACGATCAGGAAGCCTGAAGACGTTAATTTTAGGCATAGAGAGCGAAAATTGGGTGTCAACATAATTGAGTCTTGGCAATACCGAAATTCAAATACTTAAACTTGTCGAGCAGATTTTCAATATAATGAGATTGTGACAACACCAACCCTTGTGGAGTTCTATGAATTCTTATTCCTAAGATCACATCCGTAACTCCAAGGTCTTTCATATCAAACTTGCTCTTAAGCATTCATTTCGTAGCATGTATGTCAAAAATGTCTCAACTTACGATTAACATATCATCCACATACAAACAAACAATGATTTTGTGATTTGGAGTGTCTTTTATGTACACACATTTATTACATTCGTTTATCTTGAAATCATTTGCCAACATGATTTGGTCAAACTTTACATACCATTGTTTGGGTGCTTGTTTTAGTCCATAAAGTGACTCAATAAGTTTGCACACTTTACTTTCTTTATCAGGAACCACAAAACCCTCGTGTTGTTCTATGTAAATTTCTTCCTCTAATTCTCCGTTTAATAATGTTGTTTTCACATTCATTTGATGAATTTCAAGACCATATATCGCCACTAATGCAACCAACATCCGAATGAAAGCTATCGTTGTTATAGGCGAGTATATGTCAAAATAATCAGGGCCTTCTTTTTATCTGAAACCTTCACAACAAGTCTTACCTTGTATTTGTCAATAATACCATCAACTTTCACTTTTCCTTTCGAAGATCCATTTAGAACCTAAACATTTATTTTTTGAAGGAAGATCAATATCAACCAACTCTCAAGTGTAGTTGCTCAAGACTGAATCAACCTCACTATTAATTGCCTATTTCCGAAAGGATGAGTTTGAAAACAACATCACTTCTTTAAATGTTTGAGACTCATTTTCAAGAAGAAATGTTACAAAATTTGATCCAAAAGAAGTTGACATTCTTTGACATGTACTACGTCTTGAATTCTCATCATTAAGTACAATCTCGTTCGGTGAATCTCGAGGTCATTTAGACCCTCCACTAGACAGCTCATGTCCAATTTTATACAGATAAACTGTTCAAAAAACTCAATATTATCTAATTTAATTACCGTAGTTTCATTAATATCCGAATGTGATACAATTCAAATGGCCTCCGAATCGCTAGAGAGGATGATTATGGGTCAAGTGACACTTGATAACTTCTTGAGGGCTATCAAAAGTCATCCATTGGATGATTATGATGACCAAGGAGACTCAAGGGACATTAGAGAGGCAGATGAAAGACCAAATGGGGCTAGAAAGCCCCCGAAAGAAGAGATGTGCCCCATCCACTTTGGAGGTGCGACCAACCCACTCTAGATACGCTAGATCGGGTCAAAATAACCCACTATACCCATGGGATGTGCCCCATGTGCACCCCATATGCTCAAGCAAGTACTTAATGGGGTTCTATGTGTTTGTCTTTCCTAAATAAGTCACTTTTGGCCCCATATAATGTAATAACCTAGCCTAAACTATAAATAAGACTTATTTTCATTTTATTAGGTATTTTATGTTGAATTATGAATTTGAACACTTGTGAGAGTGTGAGGCAAACATGAATTTGCCTGTGTTGATCTTTTGTTTAGAAACGTGGGTTTCTTGGGAATCAATTCCCTTGAGGTCTACGCAAGATTTAGGTGCTTTGTTAGGTTTAATTGATTGAGGGTTTAGGGTTTGATACACCCTTTATTTGCTTTCAATTTCTTGTATTGTGTCTATCTTATTGCTTTTCTATCTATCTTTAGCTTTTGTATTTATATCGTAGTTTAGTTTTTGATTCCGTACTTTGTTCGTGTATCATTTGGTATCAAAATCTGAGCTTAGAATAGTTTTCACGATTATAGTCTTGGGTTTTGCTATCTCAAAAATCAACAAAAAAGAGAGTCAAAAATCAAAAATCCCAAAAAAAATTCACTATTCACCTTTTGCCTTTAGGTTAAATTTTGAGTCTCTGATTTTGTTTTTTTCTTCTTGTGTTTTGGTGTTAGATTCTTGTTCCCCAACACCATCAGAGTCTAAACCTTGAATTTGAGCTCAATCGGAGGCGAATCGGAGGGTCTACCATTGTTGAGAAGCTCAAGTTTAAAGGTTGAAGGTGGAGTTAAAATCTGGAATTTTTGGTTGAGAATCTGAAGAAATTGATGCTTGGAATGTGTTTAGAAGGTTGAAAATAGCCTAAGTTCAAAATTTCACCGCATTCCGAGCAAGGGCTGAAGAGTTAGAGCATTTTGAAGTTGTTGGTGTTCTTAAGTGTTCTTGGAGAAATTCAAATCTTCAAGGGGAATTTTCTTCAAAAGGTGGTTGTTTGATCCTTAAAAGTGAATAACAAGGTGTACAAAAGTATTTGTAAAAGTACCTAAAGAATATTCCACAAGAGAGTACAAGGGGGGACCATTTGGAGGGCATTTTTGGCCTTTCAAGGACCAAGGGGCGGACCACGTATGCTTGATGTGCGCTAACCTGTGCCCAAGCTGTGGCCACACCCCAAACGCATCTCAAAGAAGCAAGAAAATTCCAAGGTGCCTTGCACCTGCGTCCCAACTGTTGGAGCAGGCTGCCCAATGCAGATCAGCTAAACCCAACACAAATCACCTTCTTTTGACGTGGATCAACTTCAACAACATCAATCCAAGTTTATCAACACTTTCCAACATCAATTCTAGTCTTAAAACATATCTCAAAACCTTTAAAACTCCATTTCTCAAGGTTTGATTCTTAGTTTTCATTTCTTAATTCTTAAATCTCTTCTTTGATTCTTAACTACTCACCAACTAGTAATTTATCTACTAACTTTATTGGTAGTTCTTGGGTCCTTTTCTTTCATCGTCCTACTTTTCTTTCAAGTTTTTCTCTTTTGAATTCATTGTTAGTTCTTGACTAAAGTCATTACATATTTTCTTTGAGTCATTTCAAACAAGGAACTATTCCGACCTTAAGCCACAATTGGCACCAAGCAATCTCATTAGAGTATAAACGAGCTATCAACACTTGCGGCGCCAATTGAGAAATGAACTAAAGGTGGAAACTTTGAGAGCTTGTGAGGTTGATTTTTTAACCTTTAATGTGTTTGTTTTTTTTGTTTTGTTTTACTATTCCTTTTATATAGGTACCATGGCATCGGGAGAAGGTATCCCAAGAGCTTCGGGAGAGATAAACATGGAAACTTTAATGGCGGCCATAATGAGTGTGAAACAAGATGTAAATCAAAGAATGGAAAGAATGGAAAGTTCACTCTCAAGAAGGATGGACACAAAATGGAAAGCATGGAAAGTTCACTCTCAAGAAGGATGGACACCTTGGAAGTCTATCTAAACTCCACTATATTCACTCCCCAAAACTATCATGCTTCCTCTAATGGACATGTTCTCAACACCTCTACTACTACAAATTCGAAAATACTTCACCAAATATTCAATCCACCTAGGCAAGTATATGAACCCATCATCCAAGCCACTACTTACCCAAATAACCAAAATCCCGTTCATCCCCTACAACTCAATTCAATCAAGCCCATCAAGAAGCTCCACAAAACCCAAACCAACCACGACAAATCCTGGCTAACCCAAATCAACCAATCCCAAATTGAGGATAAAGGAGGCGAGAAACCTTATGAAAGAGGTGAAAAGTTTGATAAAGTGTCTCTCTTTGCGGAATTTATACGAATTGGAAGAGGATATCATGGTAAGGACATAGAGGACGAGAAATAAGATTTGGTCTGGTTCTACACAGAAGAAGAAACTTGGAAAATCGTCCACAAGTACAAGAAGATCATCAATGGGATCAAAGAGGTAATATGGGTTGAGACACGGGTCTTAACTCAATCAAGATCACTCTTCCTACCTTTAATGAAACTAGTGATCCATTTATCTACCTTGGTTGGGAGATACAATGCAGTAGAATCTTCCAACCCAATGAGTTAACAGGACACAAGAAAGTTGCCCACCCAATTGCTCAACTTGAAGGGTATGCTTCTACTTGGTGGGAGATAAAAAGAGTGAAAAAGAAAAGAAATGGCAATACCGACTTTCCAGATTAGGTTGAATTGAAGGTACTCATAAGAGAGAGGTATATTACGAAAAGATTTCAGCAAAATCTATTAATAAGGCTATACAATTTGAGATAAAGAGGTTGAGGTATGGAAGACTATTATGAGGAGTTTCAAAAATTAATCCTTTGTCTTGAGATTGTTGAACCCCCAAATCATTGTATGGCTCAGTTCAAAGGTGGTTTAGATTATAAAGTTGCTTCTCAACTAGTTGTCCACAAGTTTGACTGAATAGAAAATCTTGTTGAAGCGGCCATTGAAGTTGAAAGGAATAATAATGCCAAGAAGTCCTTCAATAAAGGTTATAATTCTTCTACTTCCTCCAGATAAAACAAGAATAAGGATTTTAACAAGCCCGTTGATAAGGCAATCCAAAGGTATCCACCAAGGAATGAAGGTAATCCATCTTCTAATCCTAATTCTAAAGGTATTACTTACTTTAAATGTCAAGGTTGGGGTCATAAGGCTAGTGAATGCCCCAACCGAAGGAACATAGTATTGATGGAGAGCAATCCTTACTATGTTGGAGATATGGTGACAAAAAATAATGGTGATGAGCAAATCCCTCAAGAGGATAATGACCTTAGAAATGAAGGGGAATTAGCCAAAGTGGAAGGGGATTTTAATGTACCTTGTGGATTGATGATGAAAGTTTCCAATGAAGATATTTAGCCCAAAGAAGGAAAGGTCTAAAATCTTAGCCTCATGATAAAGAGGGATATGAATGCTGAAGATGAGGAGCTTTGGGATCAAGAAGGAAAACTTAGTGAGAAACCCAAGCCCTTGTTATTCACTACATTTGGCACTAGCATTGTGCCAATTTCCAAGTTGATGCATAAGAGAATAAGTCCACATGGTGCAATTTTAGAAGGCAAGAGATCAAGCTCA
Organism: Capsicum annuum; assembly: GCF_002878395.1. Lineage (NCBI taxonomy): Eukaryota > Viridiplantae > Streptophyta > Magnoliopsida > Solanales > Solanaceae > Capsicum > Capsicum annuum. Next base: position 201,431,169 of record NC_061117.1, read on the forward strand.
AGTCTTTTGTCACGCCTCAAATCCTATTGGGGCGAACTGGCACCCGTAACCGAGGAGGTGCGGGAGAACCATCTCATAACCTTATACTTCCCATGCATACCTCTATGACAACCTGAAATTCGGACAGCATCATGTCGCATATAAAAGGAAATAATCACCTGTATAAGCTTGAGCACACATATATATGTATATACAATACTTGGCCGTTGGAGTCATCACGTTTGTTAACAAAACACCACCTTGACTATACATTAGGTCTACAAAGCCTCTAGATAATACACAGAGTTTAACTAAGGTCGGGACACACCCCACCATATAACTAACTTCTATACAATACCAAAAGTGACTGGATATGACACGAAAAGCCCCAAAGCAAACTGGAGCTCACCAAAAGCAGCTAGATATCCTGGCTCCTACTTGTGCGGTGTATGAGCTGAGGTACCTGTGCCTGCAGCATGAAATGCAGGTCCCCCGTGGAGGACGTCAGTACGAAATATGTACTGAGTATGTAAAGCTGTAGATAATCACATATGATATAGGAGCTCAATAGAAATCAGAAACAAGTGAATAAATCGTAATAGGAGTGGACCACACTTACTAGAACTTGTGACAACCTGTACGTTGTATTTATTCAATCACTTTACCTTCGTTCTTATCATCTTTGTAATCATTACTGTACTGTACTGTGACCATTAGGCTGCCTCTAGTACATATCAACTGGGATCGACCCATGCTAGGATTATGCCCCTGGGATACCACCCATAAACACATAACTAGGGATCGACCCATGATAGGCTTATGCCCCTGGGATACCACCCGATAAGAGAGAACTTCCATCACTTAGTTCAATTAATCTTTGAGATTGTTATTTCGATCGCCACCATATTTTTTGATACTTTGAAACAATGATACATCAATAAGAGACATATAAATAGACCATCAATGCAATAACAATGAAGTAAGAACTCATTGGCACATCAATAAAGTGTTTTGGAGTCATCAATAGCACATGGATCTTGTTCGAGTAACCGGATACCTTCTGACATTCATTAGTGCAATAAATATGTAAGATTTGGAAAACAAGTAAGTATTGGAATGTCTTGACATCTTGTAGGGTGGAAACAAGTTCATTGGTAACGTAGGACATCATACAAAACCATTATGGATCACATGTTATTAAATAACTTTGGAAACTTTCTTAATAGAACAATTGTTCACTTTCATGCCAAAGATATGGTATAGAGTATGCTTTACATACTTGACTGTCAACCTTCAATACTAGTCTCAAATGGACTTCTCGTCTTTTCGGATTACTTATCTACAATGAACATATATAGCAATCTAGTATTAGCGACCAAACGTCACAATTTAATTATTTTAATTCACCAAACTAGTGGTTAAGTAGTAAGCCTTAATTACACCATAAAGGGTGTCACTTTAACCTTCTTATACTTTAATTACATTTACATGTCATGCATATTCATACAACATCCTCCAATATCAAGTTTGAATTCATTTATCCTTCCAACCAATCCATTAAACTAAATTGAGCCATAGACATAAATAATCATCAATTCAATAGTATATCACCATATCCACCTTCCATAACTCAATTACCATATCCACCTTTCATAACCCAATTAACATATCCTCCTTCCACAATTCAATACAACCAAACCATGCAAAATAGTCCATAACCCTATTTCCATCACCTTTCAATAACAACCAATACATATAATCCTCTATCACACATATACATATGAAAGAGAACAAAGGCAAACAATATTCATACCTTAGAATTCACCTCTTGATTATGCAATCCTGTTTGCACAAATAATAGGTGCCGTTCGAAGCTCGCGAGATGACAAACGCAGTTATCGGATTACTTTGGAATTTCTACGGTTGAATCAAAAGTAATTTAAAGGTCAAATTTGGCTAGGGTTTGTTCTTTCTCAATGATTGATGATGAAAATGAGTTTTTGAACTCCTATACATGTATGTACACATATTCCCGTCCATAATATCATAGGGAATAACCAAAGTGCCTTTAAAATTTAAATAATGTCAAATCTGTCCTTTGGTGGACTGTTTTGATAAGCTAAAGTAGATTGACCATAACTCTTTACTCCGATATTGGATTTGGGTGAAATTGGTATCGTTGGAAAGATAATTCAAAGGGATTTCATTTCATATAAAGTAGGCCACCCAGTTCGTCCTGTACAAGGAGTTATGATCGTTTGAAGTTGACCCTAAAAATCTGTTTTAAGAGGCTGAAGTAAAACGAGTATAACTCCTTACTCAGACGTTGGATTTGGATGAAACCAATTGCATTGGAAAGAAGACTCAAAGATATTTCTTTTCATAGGTCGCCGCTCTCCCAGTTCATTATATTAAGGGAGTTATGATCATTCAAAGTTGACCCAAAAAATTGGCTGGCCTCAGTAATTTGTGTGCAGGACATTTTCCAGCACATTTACTATTCCCAATATTCCGGCCACTGTTTTATAGTTTCGAACGTGCTCGATTATATCCGAAACCTATCCATTTTTGGAAATCTTTATATCGTTGGAAAGCTTATTCAATAACCTTCGTATGGAACCATCGACGGGCAAATTCCGGTATAAATAAAATAAAATAAAATAAATTCCATATAAATAAGACCAATACACGTCCTTGAATACGCCAATACACGTACTTAAATATGGGGTGTTACATCTTTACTCTAAAGGTATGTACCTACCTCCTCGTATTTCTATCTTTCCTTGGAATGATGATGATATTTACCCTAGATTAGACGATGTTACAAAGATATTTGACTTAAAATCCTATCTAGATGGTGTTGATGTCTCTTGGAATAACTTGAATATGCATAAAATGTGTGGCTCTTTCTTGGAAGGTTGTTCGAGTAAAAAGAATGTGAGGTGCTTAAGTTGTTTGTTCTTACCGTCATATGATCTTATTCTTGGTAGCACCTTAAGTAATCATAACTCTTGTTATTCCATTTTCTTTGTTTGTGAGCATAACCATGTTGGTGCTAAGTATGTCTTGTGTGTAAACATGGCTTCTTGTGAATGAAAAGGGTAATCTAAACCCTAATGATTCCTTGATTCTACCCTTAGTTGTTCCAACATATGATGGTTTGTTTGGTAACATTGTTAATGGAACCAACTTAGGAGAATTTGTTGATGCTTATCACATCCAACTCCTTTGCACTTTAAATGTTGACTTCTCTTCCATTGTCTTGAAAAATATTTGGTTATATGTGAAATGGGTATCTCCTTGGCATGGATGTTTTGATTTTAATCAATGTTCTAACCCTCGTGCCTCAAGAAAATATTGATTGTATTTTCTTCTCTTGTGTTTAAAGGTTTTAGATTCGAGGATGAATCCTCTTCAAGAAGAAAAAGATGATACAATCCAAATGGCCTTCGGATTACTAGAGACGATGCTTACGGGTCAAGTGACACTTGATGACTTCTTGAGGGCTATCAAAAGGCATCCATTGGATGATTATGATGACCAAGGAGATTCAGGGGACATTAGAGAGGCTGATGGAAGACCAAACGTGGCTAGAAAACGCTCTAAAGAGGAGATGTGCTCCATTCGCTTTGGAGGTGTGCCCAACCCACTCTAGATCCGCTAGAGCGAGTCAAAACATCCCACTATACCCTTGGTATGTGCCCCATGTGCGCCCCAAATGTTCAAGCAAGTGCCTAATGGGCTTCTATATGTTTGTCTTTCCTAAATAGGTCACTTTTAGGCCCATATAATGTAATAAACCAGCCTATACTATAAATAGGACTTCTTTTCATTTTAGTAGGTAGTTTATGTTGAATTATAAATTTGAACACTTGAGAGAGAGTGAGGCAAGCGTGGATTCGCTTGTGTTGATCTTTTGTTTAGAAACATGGGTTGCTTGGGAATCGATTTCCTTGAGGTCTACGTAAGATTTAGGTGCTTTGTTTGGTTTAATTGATTGAGGATTTAGGGTTTGATACACCCTTTATTTTCTTTCAATTCCTTGCATTGTTTCTATCTTATTGCTTCTCTATCTATCTTTAGCTTTCGTATTTGTATCGTAGTTTAGTTTTTGATTCTGTACTTTGTTCGTGTATCAGAATGTTTGAATTTATGAATAAAAAATCAACATACTTTAGTTTACTGATTTTAGCATATCCAATGAATACACAGTCCACAGTTTTAGGTCCTATTTCTATCCTTTTAAGAATAGGAACTTGGACTTTGGCTAGACACCCTCGCACTTTAAAATATTTCAAGTTGGGTTTTCTTTCTTTTCATTTTTTATATGAAATAGAATGTGTCTTGTTTTGGGGCACTCTATTGAGTATTCGATTTTCTGTAAGGATATCTTTCCCCCATAAGTTTTGTGGTAAACCTGAACTTATAAGTAAGACATTAATCATTTTCTTTAACATTCAGTTTTTTCTTTCTGCAATCCCATTTGATTGAAGTGAATACAGGACAGTCATTTGATGGACAATTTCATTTTCTAAACGTATCTCCGCTAAAAGAGATTCATATTCTCCACCCCTATCACTTTTTATCATTTTGATCTTTTTATTCAAGTGATTTTCAACTTCAATTTTTATATTGCCTAAACGCATCTATTGCTTCATCCTTACCATTTAGAAAATAAACATAACAATATCTAGTGCAATCGTCAATAAATTTATGAAATACTTTTTTCCACCACGAGATGGTGCTAACTTCATATCACAAATGTCTGTATGAATTAAGTCTAAGGGATTGAAATTCTTTTCAACAGATTTATACGGATGCTTAGCATACTTTGATTCCACACATGTTTGACGCTTTGATTTATTGCACTCAAAGTTAGGTAAAACTTCTATATTAATCAATTTTTGCAAGATTTTGTAATTGACATATCCTAAACATTCATGCCACAATTCATTTGACTCAAGTAATTAAGAAGAAACATAACTTTTATTATTCAGCAGTCATTACATTAATCTTAAAAAGACCCTCGGTGAGGTAGCCTTTGCCTAAATAAACTTCTCCTTTACTAATTGTAACTTTATTAGAAATAAATATACATTTGAATTCATTCTTCATAAGAAGTGAAATAGAAACCAAGTTCTTTCACAACTTCGGAACATGAAAGACGTTATTGAGTGTCACCACCTTGCCTGATGTCATCTTTAAGCAAATTTTTTCTGTTCCTTCAACTTTTGTTATTGAGGAGTTATCCATAAAAATCTTTTCCTCATCTTGAGCCGGAGTGTACAATGCAAATAACTCCTTGTTGGCACATACGTGGAGGGTGGTATCAGAATCAATCCACCACTCTCTAGGATTACCAACCAAGTTGCATTCCGAAGGCATGACACATAGATCATTCACTTGATCTTTGAATTCAACCATGTTGACTTGATCCTTTTTATTGCTTTTTTAGGGGCCTGAGAATCTCCCGGCTTATGGTCAGTCTTTCCACAATTAAGGCAGTTTTCCTTGAATTTCTTCGGGGGAGGATTGCTTTGTTGTCTAGACGTTTTCTTTTTTTTTTTTGTCTTTTATTTGGTAGGGTCATCTTCCACAATATTCACTCCACTAACTGCAGAATTTCCTATAGACCTCTTCTCGACTGCTTTGTTGTCTTCTTCAATTCGTAACCTCACAATGAGGTCTTCAACTAACATCTCATTTCTTTTATGCTTCAAGTAGTTTTTGAAGTCCTTCCACAATGCTGGTAACTTCTCAATTATAGCCGCTATTTGAAAAGCCTCATTCACAATCAAACCTACAAGAAAAGTTATGTGATTATCAAGAATAAATTTAATATGTTCAATAAATATATTTACTAATGTTATACCTTCCGTTAGAAGTCATGGATGATTACTTGTAGCTTTTAAACTTGGGAGCCGACAGTCTTACTATCTATCATCTTAAAGTTAAGAAATCTTGCAACAATGAACTTTTTCATTCCTGCATTTTCAGTTTTGTATTTTTTCTCCAAAGCATCCCACAAATCTTTAGATGTTTTCATGTTGTTGTACACATTGTACGTATCACCTTGAAGTCCATTCAAAACGTAGTTCTTACATAAGAAATTCGAGTGCTTCCATGCTTCAGTTGCTATAAAGAGTTCTTTTTCAGGTATTTCCCCCAGCAAGTCTGGAGGGCTTTAAGAGATGAATCTATGAAGACTTAATGTAGTCAATTAAAAGAATATCTTTTGTTGTCATTTTTTAAAATTTGCAACAACAAACTTTTTGGATTTCTTTGTCGGTGCCATGATGGGTGCAACATTTGAACGACTTGAAGTAGCAATTTTTGTTGTTGCCATATTTGTCATTTCTTCATTAGCATGATTTTCATCGGTCATTTTTGCTGTCACAAAGAGACAACAATTTAGTATGTCAGAATACTAACTTTAAAGTTTACAACTTTAAACAACAGTTTATTTATAATTTAACGATGAAATTTTTATATTCTTCTAATCACCAATCGGATGAACTTTAACTTGTAATGAAGTTTTTATATCTTTAAATCACTATTAAATTCAAACCGAGTAGTAAGCAACAAACTTTAATCTCCAAAAATAAAAAAATAATTATATTAAATTTCTTATGATTGTTATTTTTGGGTACAAATTTGTATATAACAATATAAACTTCAACACTAAGTTCATGAACAACTTCAAGAACTATAATGAAGTTCAACAACTTTAAGCACAAGTTCAGATGAACTATCAAAATGAAGTTTCTACTATTTTCAGGAAAACAGTAAAACCAACTTAAGAATTGAAGATGAAATAGAAAGATTGTAGAATCAAGTCCACCGAATTCACGGTATGTCTATATGAAATTTATTACCCTCAAATACCCGGGGTTAATGAAATTTTTTCTCCTAAGATAAATGATTCACTTCAGAAAAGAGCATTACTTTAAATTTTTGGAAACTTTGAACTCACTCAACGATTTGATAATCACACGAGAGTTCTTCGAAGAAGAAGATGTTTTTCAACTCAAAAATTCATACTTTACTTGAGAAAAAGTTTAGGTATTTATAGCCGAAAAGTGCTATTTTCGAAAAGAAGCAATGGTTCACGAAAAGAGAGAACTTTCTGAAGCAGTACGCGACCTACGCTAGGTTTGCGCCAGACCTGTGCCAGTAGGTCGTGTTTGGCACATTCCAGTGAGTTCTGTGTTGCACCTGCGCTCACTAGGTGCGCATGCAGACACTGTTCCACCTCCTTCTAGTGTATCTCTTGCCTCAAAGGATCGTGTCCCTTTTTGGTGCATTGTGACTGTGTTTGCATTGTGTCCAAAGTGCGTCCGCAAATAGAGAAGTTTTTTTTTCAAATACGAGTCGAACGACGACGACAGTGCGAGGCATATCTTGTTCTTGCCTTTCTATACTAATGAATAAATTCTTTTCAATATAAACATAAGAAATTTTTTTTCGCCTACAAATATTAAAGAATTTTACTTCCATAAAGTAAAAGTTCACTTCACTTTTCTCTCCATTTATTTCCTTAGTTTTTCATTCACATATTGACGTAGAATCTAACACAAATCACAAAAACATACAATTTGTACGGAGTAAATTTTAGACAAGCTCTATTGAAAAAAGATGGAAAAATGCTCTTCTGAACCCCTGTACTATGTCAGTTTTGTAAGTTGGATACTTCTACTTACATGTTTGTCATCTGAACCCCTGTACTATGTCAGTTTTGTAAGTTGGATACTTCTACTTACATGTTTGTCATCTGAACCCCTGAACCCATTAAAAAGTAACTTTTTAAACCCTTTGTCGGTCTACTCAGTTGTGCGTGTTGCACAATCGCGGCCACGTCATTAATTTTGTGTAAAATAATTTCCACGTATAAAATGACGTGTGTAGAGTATAAATAGTAAAATTTGACCTAAAATTTAGGTCATTTTAAGCCTTCTTCTTCGCCTCTCCTCTCTCTCTCTCTCTCATCCGAAACTAAAAATTAGCATAATTTTAGGGTAATTTAAGCCAATAGTTGTTGAAGCTTCTTGCAATCCTTGTAAGTATTTAATATTTTGGTGTAGTTGTAGTATGTGGTTATTTATTCTGAAGCTTGTAGTGGATTAAATGGTGGTCCGTTCTACTGATTTTAGGATTTTCGAGATTACAAACTTTTTTCTGCAATCTTTTGTGTGATTTTGTTCTTTTTCGTCTGTAGTGTTGTTTTAGGTAGTATTTGTAGAGATGATATGCCTTTAATGGCATATATCTGGTTTTAAGGTAGAATTTTGGGTTTTCGAGTTTTTCGTAAACTGAAAAATTGAGACCAAAAATTTGGTCAATTCAGAATTGAGTTCGAAAATTTTGAGGCTTTTGATTTTTTTGTTGTTTAATGCTCTTATTAAACATGTGTATAACCGTTTTGTGCCTTCAATGTCATGTTTTGTTATTTCAATTACACTTTAGGATTTTTTTTGGATAAAATCAGAATTGATGTTTTTATTCCTTAGTTTTTTCTTTAAAAATTAGGGGTTTGTGAATAATTGCCTAATGTATATGTTATGTTGTCATTGTATATGTTTTGTAAATTAATGGATATAATTGTAATAATTCAATTCACCTATGGGGGTGTCTTTTTGTCAGACCCTAATTTAAGGTAAGCAAATGAAATTCGTATTCTTGATAAAATTAGAGTAGATGTTGATGAGCTTCATGTTATGTTGTTTCATAACTTAGCAGCAGATTTAGATGTGGAAAAATTTGAAACCTTTTGGTGTAGAGTAAACAAAAAAGGTTATTATTACAAGTTAGAAAATGATGTTGATGTTTTAAGCCTTATTAGTAGTTTAAAAAATGGAGATTTGGTCGATGTATATGTGGTTCACCAAATTAGTGAACCTATACTTGTTAATGATGATGTGGCAGCCACTCCACCATTATTAGTACGTAGTAATGGTGATGTGGCAGCCCCTTTTGAACCTAATAGGGCTGATGTGTCTTTATCTCATCCATTGGATATAAATGAAGATGAATATATAAATGAAAATCAACCTTCTAGAGCAAAAAAAAAAAAGAAAAAGCTAAGGTTTCTTGTGAAGACTTAGGTGAAAGTCAATTTAATGATTTCTCCACATACCATCTCCAAACATCTGATTCTGAATTAAATTTTGATTGGACTAATTCTGATGGTGATTCACTTTATAATGTTGATGAAAATATTGAAGAGTTGAGTGATTTTGATGAAGAGTTGCTTCGAGTTAGGAGGGATAGCATTAAAAAACAAGCAAAAGAAAAGACTGATAGGGTAAATCTAGACGAGATACCATCTGGACCACTAGGTATAGATGCAGGTTTTGAGGATATTTGTAAGAACAAAGGGGTTAGATATGAAGGTAAACTAGGTGGGGATGACCCTTATTTTGATGGTTCAGATTTGGGTAGTGACATTAGTGATGAAGAGGAAGGAGATCCTGTTGTTGATGATGAAGTGGTAGATCCACTATCTAGAACTTCTTTTAGCAAGATCTACTTTGATAAAACTGCAAAGAAGGTATGTTTTCAGTTGTATATGGTTTTTTTGAATGTTATTGAATTTAGAGAGGCATTGCAGAGTTACTCTATTCAAAAAGGTGTGAACCTTAAGTTGAAACCTAATGAGAAGGAAAGGGTAAGGGCAAAGTGTAAGCGTAAGGGTTGTCCTTGGGTTATTCTTGGAAGTGTTGATAACACAAGATTTTTTACTGTGAAAACTTACTTCCCTGTACACAAATGTTGTAAAAGGATAAGAAATAAGATGTGCAACCCTTTGTGGATTAGTAAGCATTACAAGGATAGGATTATGAGTGATCCATCAATAAAATTGCATCAGATTCAAGCACTTTTAAGAAAGGACTATGGGCTGTATGTTAGTAAAGCAACCTGTAGAAAGGCAAAAATCAGAATTATGAATGAACATTTTAGTGATTTTGTTGAAGAGTTTTCTAGGTTGTATGACTATGCTAAACAGTTGAGGACCACCAATCCTGGTACCACTGTATCTATTAGGACATCCAAGAATGCAATTCCAGAAAAAGAGGTATTTATGAGCATTTACATTTGTCTTGAGGCCTTAAAAAATGGATGGAAAGAGGGCTGCAGAAGAATAATTAGTTTAGATGGTGCCTTTCTCAAGGGTGTATGTAAAGGTATCTTGTTGTCTTGCATTTCCAAAGATGGAAATAATCAAATGTACCCTGTAGCATGGGCTGTGGTTGATAAAAAAAACTAAAGACACATGGTCATGGTTTCTTAGGTGCATCAGCCATGATTTGGAACTTGAAGAAAATGGGGGTGAAGACTTGACAGTAATATCTGATATGCAGAAGGTATGACTCTTCATATGGTCATATTTTTCAGTTATTTATTAGTTTGCTGCAATGATGTCTTTAATGTTTAACTACTGTTTTACATATTTTGATAGGGTCTTCATTTGGCACTTACTAATACACTGCCAAATACTGGGCATAGATGGGTGCTAGACATATATGGGCTGGCTGAAAGTAGGTTTGGAGTGGTGAGGAGTGGAGCAAAAAAGTCTGGCAGGTTGCAAGGGTCCCATTTGAAGTGTACTTGCAAAAGAAACTTAATGAACTAAGTGAGTTGGGTGTTGAAATTGTGGAAGATTTGCTCAAGTACAACAAAGAGGCATTGTATAGGGCCTTTTTTATGAAACATAGCAGGTATGATGTGGTTGAGAACAACATGTGTGAGACTTTCAATAGTTGTATTTTATCTGCTAGGTTCAAGACAATTATCACCATGTTGGAGGAAATAAGATGCAAAGTCATGGAAAGAATGAATCAAATGAGAGATTTTTCTGAAAAATGGATCACTAATGTATCACCAATGGCTATGAAAGTTCTTGCAGAGAATGGTGAATATGGAGCCAACTGTGAGGTGAGGTTTAATGGTGATATGAGTTTTGAGATTGGTGATCCACCTTATACACATGTTGTTAATGTGAAGAGGAAGAAATGTAGTTGTAGGTCATGACAACTAAAGAGAATTCCTTGTGCACATGCAATTGCTGCAATGCATTACAAAGGATGGAATGTGGAGTCATTTGTTGATCACTGGTATCAAAGGGAAACATAACTAAAGGCATATGATAAGTATATTCAACCAATGATAAGTATTAACATGTGGGCAAGAAGCACAAGACCACCAATTGAGACACCTGAGATTACTCCCATGCCATGAAGGCCAGGTAAAAATAGAAAGAAAGCTAAGGATGCAGCTGTTAAGAAGAAGTTTGAAAAGGTTACAAGAAAGGGAAAAAGATGACATGTTCTGTGTGCCAGTGTATTGGACACAACAAGAAAGAATGTCTAACTTTGGTAAGCTAAATCTTTTCTTATTGATGAATTTTACTCCTTTTGAATGTGTTTTTGACCTTTTCATATTTTTTGTAGAAAAAAGATTTCAGTAGTAGCTGTGGCAGTTAACCAAGTGTGCAAGCCAGCACTAGTACTGCAGTTGTTGCTGCTGTGAAAGATGCAAATGCTTCAACAGCTACTGAAGAGATGCCTGTAAATGCTAAATCAAGCAACAGAAGGCCCGCAGGAAGGCCTTCAAATGCTCACAGTGCACCAAGATGTTCAGGAAGGCCTGCAAATGCTCACACCAACAACAGTGGGTGCTACTGCTACACAATCTACAACTCAACAGTGTACTAGTGGTATTGGTGTCCAAAAGAGAAAGACTAGTACAACTTGAGAAGTGGTGCAGATCTGGCATATAAACGACCAAGGCAAAAGAAGCAGGTTTTGGTGTGCTGTTTGGACTAAGTGACAGTGTGGTAGAGAGGGTAAGTTTCATATAATGTACTTTACATTTAACTGATTTTAATTAGTGCATGAATAACTTATTTTTTTTTATTTTTACAGTCTGGAAATACTGATAGAGTATTGCATAATCCAACACTTATTAGTTCAGTTCTAACCAATATTAACTTGGGTTTCAAACCAAATGGACTAAGGTGGAAAGGTGGAACTGCAGTAACTCAAAGACAGCTACAACAACAGAGTAACAAGAGATCAAAGGCAAAATCATCTACAACCACTCAAGCCACATCAAGCACTCAAGCCAGCAAGAATCAGTCCACAACAAGCACTCAAGGAACACATTAGTGTCATTCTCTTTCTGTATTGATCCCAAGTGTTGTTAAGATAATTTTTTAAGACATGGTTCATTTTTCATTTAAGATGTTGTTAAGACAAGCATTTTCATGTCAACTCTTGTTAAGACATTATATATTGCACATTTCTATGTTGGCAATGGTGTTTGTTATTAAATTTTAATTTCATTTCATTGTATATACCAACTACATAGATCAAGTCATCTTAAATAATACAATAGATAGAAATCAGATGACAACAATAATGATAACAATGATATCAATATTAATGCTTGGTCTTTCAAGTCTTCCGTGCCTTTCATATCTTCCCAGTCCTTGTTGTCTTCATTGCCTTTGATGTCTACCTTTATATTGTTCATTTTCATCGGCCCATCGAAAGAATCCACAATCAGTACCAACCTAATATTTTTGACAGCCCCAAAACATTCTTCTGGAATTGGTTGGTGTTCTTGACATCTTAAATTTCGCGTAAAGTCCACAGTAACAAATTCGAACTGTCATAGTGTTGCAAAAAATTACATAAAAAATTAAATTTCCACTATTACAAGCATAGCAGGAAAAAAAAAATTAAAGCACAAGAACTTGGAGAGAGAAAAAATGTAGAAGAAAGGATACAAATAAAGTTGTTGGAAGAAATGAGGAAGAAGGAGTATTTAGGTAGCATTTATAGTGCACTTTTTGACCATTGGGGCCTTTTATTAATTGGTTGACGCGCGAGTAGAGTGTAAAACACACGCTCCTATGTGGTCTCAGCCACATAAGATGCCATATTAGAAATTGTGTTTAAAAAATTGCTTTTTAATGGGTTCAAATAACAAAAATATAAATAAAAGTGTTCAACTTACAAAATTAATATATTACAGGTTCCATAAGATCATTTTGTCAAAAAAGATTGACAACACAAATTGATTTCCGATTAGGAAATACCACCTGTTGCTGCTTCACCAATTGGCCTAGCTTATGAGTTACTACAATCGTTCATAACCACAAAAATGTTGTAGTACAGAATGCATCCATTCAGTGCACGTGTTATTCTCTTATTCGTCCCCTCTCATGAAATATTTCTTTTTAATAAAAGGAAAAATCCTTAAAACATTGGATAAGCCCTCAAATCCAAACCTCACCCTCCATTTTTTTTTTTCCTTGCTTCATTTTCAACACACAAAAAACTGAAATGGAAAACAACTCCATTCTCTAAACCAAAATACACACTACATTGTATTCTCTAGTTCTGCGTTTTCTTCTTCACCTTTTGCTGTAGAAAAATGGCGGCGGCAGTTACTTCAGTATCTTTCTCGGCAATTGCTCAATCAGCGGAACGGAAATCCACTATATCATCGTCTCGTTCAATTGATACATTTAGGTTCCGTTCCAATTTCTCCTTTGATTCAATCAATGCTCGATCTTCCAATTCCACTTCTCGCTTTGTTGTTCATTGCGTGGCCAGTTCAGCTGCAGGCAAGTTCTACTTTCATATCTCCATCCAGCGCTTCGAATTTGAGATCGACAAAAAATAAAATAACTCACTCTGTTTAAACGTAGTTGTTATATTTTGCTTCTCGAGAGTAGATTGAACTGATTTCTAAAGCTAAATTAGATTAAATTAATTCAATATTTTAATGTTAAAATTTAGATACAGAGAAACTATACGGAAAGTAGTATAATTTCTGATTTCATGTCCAGTTCAGCCGCGGGAAAGTTGTCGATTCAGTGCGTTGAATTTGAAATCGACAAAAAAAGAAAAAATACTGACTCCATTCTGAACTAGTTGTCATGTTTAGTTTCTCGAGAGTCAATTTAACTAATTATTAAAGCTAAATTAGTTTAGATTAATGCAATATTTTGAAGATTAAAATTTAGATACTGAAAAATTATACGGAATGTAGTATAATTGCCTGTCCAGTACAGCCGCAAGCAAGTTCCTGATTTATTGCTTCGTATTTGAAATAGAAAAAAAAAATTAAAAAAAATCACTCGGTTCAAACATAGTGGTTATATTTTGCTTCTGGAGAGCACATTGAACTAATTTTTAAAGCTAAATTAAATTAGATTAATTCAACAACAACAACAACAAACCCAGTATATTCCACATCATGGGGTCTGGGGAGGGTACGCAGTCCATACCACTGCCTCTAAAGAAGTAGAGAGGCTGTTTCTGATAGACCCCCGACTCAAGACAAAGGACAGTATATATAGAAAAATATGATAAAATAACATAGGTATGACATTCACCAAAAATATTGAACACTGCCAAATTTATTAATTCAATATTTTAATATTAAAATTTAGATATTGAGAAACTATACGAAAAGTAGTATAATTGCATTTCTTTCTCATATTCATCTTAATTTATCGGTTAAAAGTTCATATGTTTGAAACTCAAAAAGGAAACTGTGACAAGTATTTTGGAACGGAGGGAGTACTATACACAATAGCTATTTTTCATCTGATTTTCTGTTTTGGTTTAGTTACTTAGCAAGTCACTGTAGCTAATTGCATGATTGTGTGGAGGTGTATTTATAATGTTACAATTGCTTAACTAACTTCTTTCAAATACGAGTATGTTTAGTCTTTATCTTTTAGCTTTTGATATGAAATGCATAATGGTTGAATTTGGATTTAGATATAGTGAAATGCCGATGTTTTCTAGTTGAAATTACTTCCATGTGATTTGAAGTGTTAAGGATATGTTAATGTTATATAGTCACTACATTCTGCTTTATATAACACCAGGTGGGTGTTTGGATATAAAAGTTGTGAAATTTGGAAAAAGTACTTGTTTTCAAGTTGAAAATGGTATTTGGAAATTGGAGCTGTGTTTAGACATAAACACAAATTGGAATTGTTTTTGAATTTTTGTGAGCATTTGGAGTGAAAATTGTGAAAACAGGCTCTTTGGAGCTTTTTGAATTTCAGAAACTTCAAGTTGGATTCCGGAAAATTAATTGTAACAATTGTATGTCCAAATAGTTTTCCGGAATTTTGAAAATTATCCATGGTCAAATGGACACCAGACATTCCAAAATGTTTTACACTATTCCATTTCTATACAACTTTTAGAACTTGTACAAATTTAAAGGCATTAAACTATTCCTAGAATTTAATATATATACTAGTCAAATTAACATATCAAACTCCATGTTCATACCACCAAAGGATGTGGTGTAGTGAATGAGGTTGCTCTTCCCTTAACCAAAGGTCTTGGGTTCGAGCCTTGGGCATGGAAAAATTTTCGGTAGGGAGCGCTACCCCTAATGGCTACCCGGTGCGAATCCGGATTAGTCGGGCTCCAATGTGGGTACCGTACACTGGATGGAAACCAAAAAAAAAAGAACTCCATGTTCATACTAATGACTCCATATAAGATGGATCAGAGGGAGTACTATTTCTTGCTAATGAAGATTGAATTAACTTGTCAAAGGAAAAAACATCGAGTACTAAACCAGCAGAGAAATGAAGCCGTCTCTGGCTTAATATTTCTGTCTGCATTCTTTCAACTATCCACTTTCTGTATTTACATTTTCTTTAGTCTAATTTCATTCTGGTTACTTATTCCGTTCCATCTTCTTGATTTTTCAAGTGTTTAGTTTATAAGGTAATGATACAGTGTGTTATATTGAATTGTTTACAGATTTGCCAACTGTTGCCGACACTAAAATGAATTTCTTGACCACTTACAAGCGTCCAATTCCAACTGTTTACAATACAGTGTTACAAGAGCTAATCGTGCAACAACATTTGATAAGGTACAAGAAATCCTACCAATATGATCCCGTGTTTGCACTAGGTTTTGTTACTGTGTATGATCAACTTATGGAGGGCTACCCAAGTGAAGAGGACCGTGATGCCATCTTCAAAGCATATATAGAGGCGCTAAAGGAAGATCCTCAGCAATACAGGCATGTTTAATCCATCTCTTGCCACTTTTCGTTGCTTTTACTCCTCCTTCGTTTAAAGGCTTGCATATAATAATTATTTATAAGCGATGGGCCTTCCAGTAAGGTACTTGTAGATAAAAGATATGTTTAATTATCATTAAGAGTTTTGTGGAGGATAGATCCAAAACCAGATAAATAGGCATAGCCGTACTATGGAGCTTGAGAAATGCAGGTGTATGATTTCCCAATGAATGGAAGTGCTATTCAAAATAGTGAATTATCTGTAGAATCCTTGGTTCATTTACTAAAATGTATCTACTGTTATCCTTAATCTAACAGTGTCTTCCTGGACGTATGAAGAGGAACCCTTGAATGAATTGAACAAAGTAACCCATTCTGAAGTGGATATAACTATTATAAGTTTTTTAACCAAGAGATTACATGGGATGAGAATGATTGATCCAAATTATACATTTCTCACATTTTTCCTCTTGTAGAGTGCCATGACCCATTTAAAGCTGTGAGTGGCAGCCGGTAGGCTCTGACCTGGCTAACATAACCCATGCCTCTCAAGACAAAACTCAACTTATAGGTCAGGTTTCATAACCAAATTACTTACATGCTTAGCAAACCCAAATATAGTGCAACTACATCTCAAGTTCTCAACCTAGGGTTCACCTAAAATGCAAGAATGAGAAATTAGATGTAAGAAAGAGTTGAAGCATAAGTATGCCTTAATGTACTAGATAGAATTCCAGGAGAGCCTCTTATCTTTCTCGTGGTGGGCAAAAATGTCAGTCTTTATCTTAATTTTGTTGAGGACCCATATAGCCAAGTGCGAATAATTTGGGATTGAGGCATAGATGTCGTCGATGTTATTGTAGTAGTTGCAATAATCTTTTTTCTAAAATTGAGTAGATTTATCGAGCATGTACTTGCACTAAAATCTCTTATTATGATGTATGCCTGTGAATGTTTTCCTTTCTAAAGGTTCTAACTTTTTCAGTATGTTTATAGAGTTGATGCACAAAAATTAGAAGAATGGGCTCGTACTCAAAATGCCAATACGCTAGTTGACTTTTCATCCAGAGATGGAGAAATTGAAAACATTTTCAAAGATATTGCACAGCGAGCTGGAACCAAGGATGGTTTCTGCTACAGTCGATTATTTGCTGTTGGTCTGTTTCGCCTACTTGAGTTGGCAAATGTAACTGATCCGACCATCTTAGAAAAGGTACATATCATAACATTCTTAGTAGTACATTTGTATTTTACAAGAAGTTCTTCCCGCTCGTCTATATTTACTTGGATTACTTAAATCATATGGAAACCCCACAAGCACTATGGTTCGTTTAAACCTGTTACACTCTGGAAATAGTGATAAACGCGCAAAGGAATTTAGTGTCAGAAAGGTTACGCGTGATCAGGAGTTGTAAGCCCATATCCAGTTGAGAAACATATAGTTTCAATTTGCCTTTGCATAGCTAATTATTGGGCGCATTGGAAAAAAAAACTAACAAAAACAATAACATATATAAATTTTTCAAGTATTCATCTAGGATAGAACTCTAAAAATTGGGACTCCTGGTTTAAGTCATAACACTGATGACACATATTCTCTCTTAGAGCTTCTCTAGAGTTGGGACTAGATATAGTTTCTGTTCTTGTCCTTCACTCTTGTTTGGGTGCTAGCCTCTATTCTATATTACACCAGATTTAGAAACCTACGGTATCATTTTGGCTGATATCAATGTTACCAGATTAAAAAAAAAATAAAAAAATTTGGCTGATATCAAACAAAGTGAATGATTGAAAATTAGTCAGAGAATTAGAGAGTAATTTCAGAAAGAAGGGTCATTTCCTTTCTCATCCCCCTTCCTGGCTACACCTTCTACATTGCCTCGAATTAGGCATGACTTATGACCAGTCCATTGATTTAGTGATTTTCGCTTAATTTCCTTCTCTGCTTTACTCTCAAGAAGATTCACACTCCTCTTTCCATCTCATGAGTCTTAATTGATTTGATATTAATATCTGTTAGTAGGAAAAGGATCAGCAGAGATATTATGTTATTTTGCTTCAGGTAATCCCCAGCCATTAGCAACAGCATTTCCTTATAGGACCATTCTAAAGTCTCCAAACTCTAGTCATCTCTTTGCACCCTTCTGTGACAGTTCAGTGGCAAGATTCTTCATTTTTCTTCGCATCAAGTCTAAAGACAATTCACACTCTTTGATGCTAAGAAAGTGCCCATAGAACACTCCGGTTTTCTTGACTCTTTTTGTTTGGTAAGGCGACTTTTTTCTTATTCAAAGCTAAGTTTCTTAAAAGAGCAGAAGACTCGCTTTCAGCATGTAGATCACTTAAAAAATTTAATTTTTACGAATTGAGCAATTTGGCCTTAAAACTTTGGTGATGAAATAAATTGATTTTAAAGGGATTATGCAGAAAGGCATCGAGGATGGACCGAGATCTCAGAATTGCAATTCAGATTGGAGGGAGTTGACTTGCTTTTTTTGGTTTATGATGAAAGAGAATTCACTCTTTTGACACTTTTTAACTGCTTCACATTTAGTGGCCATTTGGCATAAATAATTTTTACTTTTTTCCCGAATTGAATTCTGGAAATCATGTTTGAACTTCAATAATCCACCAATAAGCAAAGCAGCCAGTCACCACTGTAATAGCAAGAAGGGAACCAGAAATCTAAAATTAGGGCTCAATGTGCACGAGTCACCACTACCGGTTAGAAGCCAAAAATCAAATAGGAAAAACAATACAAAATTCTACAAAAATTTTAGGCAACAGACGCGTAGAAATTGATCAAGAAATCTATTCCTAAAAGCTTCTTCCTGTAGCTTCTTACAAGTACAACAATTGAATGTATGCTAACGCAAACCAGATATGCACAATAGATTATCAAAGTACGCCAGAAACAGTGGACAAAACAAGGAATAAGGAACTGTACAACCAATTTACCAAAGTCTAAAATCCAATAGCCAAAAATTAACAATAAGAATTTAGAGATGGATAACAAGGGTCTATCGGAAACAGCCTCTCTACCTCTTTGGAGGTAGCAGTATGGACTACGTACATCTTACCCTCACCAGACCCCATGCTGTGGGAATACACTGGGTTTGTTGCTGTTGTTGTTGTTGTTGATGTTTGAACTTCAAATGTCAGAAAATTCTGGAATTAGTTGAATTCTGGAATTTGAAAAACACCAAAAAGTTCACTTTTTCTACTCCGAATCACTCAAAAAAAAAAAATAAATTCAAAAACACTCCAATTTGTATTCATGACCAAACACAACTCTAATTTTCAATACCATTTTTCACTTTGGAGACCAAAACAATTTTTTTTTTCAAATTTCACAATTATCTTGCCAAATGGACCCTTATATTCCTTTCAGTTACCTTGCCAATTGTTACTGTTCCTCTTTCTTCTTGACATATTCATTTTTTGTGGAAAAAATGAACATCCATGAGTGCTAGATCACAGTAGAAGTAGATGTGAAGCAATAGATTCTTAAAGAATAAGTGTTACATTGATGTTTTATGATATAAGCCTGCAAGGTAAAGCTCAGACCTATGTATTGTATGGATTAAAACTACAATTAACTGTCAGAAACTGTGCGAATTTAACTTCAAAAAGCATTGAAATCTTTACTCCATATAACATGGTTATGCCGGAAAGTGTTAATTCTGAAGTCAAAGGTATCACTTCTTAAGAAATCTGTGAGAAAGAGAATTTATGGCGCTCATCCTAGAACAAGGAAAAGCTCAGAGATTTTAATGGCCAATACTGTAAAATAGGAACACTTTGTGTTGCTGTCCGCGCAAGTTTCTTGAATGGATTTAACCTGTCCGCGATGTTCCTGTAATTGTACCAGATATACCAGGAGTTCTACCATCTCTCTGTCACTACAAATCATCCACTGATGCTAGCATACCTTGATTGTTCTAATGAATAAACAAATGTGTGTTAGCTAAATGATGATCTTCACAAACAGTTGCATCGATCACAAAAGAGGGGGAAAAGGGACCAAGGAAAAGTTCAAATCATTTTTCTCATTTACAACTCATATACAACATTACATTATACTCCATTAAGATGAAGTTTGATGTCTCTTTCTCATTTACAACTCATATGCAACATTACATTATACTCCATTAAGATGAAGTCTAAGGTCTCTCTGAACGAAAAGCAAGCAAATTCCTTAATAGCACCCATAGTCTAGGATTCCTTCCATGAGACTTACTTTGTCTCTTAACCTGCAGGGGAAAGCAAAACGCTTTTGTTAACCCTCTATGTATAAAAGGGCAGCCCGGTGTACCAAAGTTACCGCTATGCGCGGTGTCCGGGGAAGGGCCCCACCACAAGGGTGTATCGTACGCAGCCTTACCTTGCATTCTGCCAGAGGCTGTTTCCAAGGCTTGAACCCGTGACCTCCTGGTCACATGGCAGCAACCCTTTTTTGGTACTGTAGTACAACCCTTTTTTGGTCTTTTTTGAAAATTCTGTACGACAAGAAGGCTAATATGAAGATTCTCATTTAGTTAAGAGCTCCTTCTTGTACTCTTGGTAATGAGGTCTTCGGTTGGTTAGGGTAGTTTTCAAGAGATTCATGCTAGGAAGCAGAAAGAAGATAAGAATTTTAACTTACGATAATCTTGAGTTTACTTGCAATAAAAAATGTCACTTGTTTGGATAATTGGATTAATATAATAAAAACAGTCTTGCTTATGATCGGAGTAATTATTGTAGCAGGTTTCCTGAATTTGTTCACGTATAGGTGAAACTCCCATGTTTATGCTCATGTAAATTCCGATACACTTGGACAAGAATATCATTGTTGACTTGTGGAATTGACATGACAGCTTTGTGCTGCACTCAATGTAAATAAGAAAAGTGTGGACCGGGACCTTGACGTTTATCGCAATTTGCTCTCCAAGCTGGTGCAAGCTAAAGAACTGTTGAAGGAATACGTTGAAAGGTTAGAGTTCTTTCTTGGTTCGGCACTCTTCAGTATCCTTTCTATTAACTGTTCTCTAAGAACTATTCAGCTGCTCTTTTCTCTAGCATGCTTCTTGGATAAGCTTTAACAAGGTTTTGCTCATCGTAATCTGCCTGGAATCCATGACTATTCTCTTTTTGTCCCCCTACATATTCATCTCCCACCCCCCTAACTTATTCAACCCAAGTTAATCTTGTTTATGCTCCCTTGTTTACGTTTCTCTCGATCTTTTACATTCTTCACATGTATTTTTGGTATAATGCAAATATAGTCGGTCAAGACCTTGTCTGGTGAAAATACTTTTGCCGTTGTATCTCAATTTTATAATGTCTGTTGTTTAGGGAGAAGAAAAAGAGAGGCGAAAGGGAATCCCAGAAGGCGAATGAGACTGTGACAAAATGCTTGGGAGACTACCAATATGCTGGGAGGTAAGACAAATATCATTTAGTCCGGCTTCCTGGACTTCATTGACTTGTTCCACTAACGGAACAGTCCATGTACAACATGAGTTCAGTCTCCAAAAGTTATATTAGAAGATCAAAGTTAACGTTGAGTGTTTTGTTATTACAGTAATTGAGATATATCGCAATGTTCATTATTTTATGGTTAAACAGAATAGCTTCATTGTTGTAACTATCTCTAAATTATTTGTAGATAAGGCCCCTCTATGTAGCGAAAAAAAATCAAAGTGCGCTCTCATTTTCTTTGGTTCTGGTTTTGTTTCAAGCTGTGTACACATTGCTTTACAACTATCTTTATTCGTACCAGAGTACTGATAAAATCAGATCAACTCTGCTTGTAACACTTCACTATGTAGAGGGATTTTCCAGTGATGGTGAGTATCCGTACTTGGAGAAAGTTAGTGAAGGCTAAAAAGCAATAAGATCTCCCACCCTATCATCGAAGATTAGGGCCTCTTTTAAGTGTTACTTAAAAACAGTCCATCAGTTATTTGATTGAGGGGTTTAAAGTTCCATATGTGTTTTCTCGAGGTACATAATCAAATTAAAGCGTAGATTGGTGCATTTGGAATTTATTTTGTTTGTCGCTAAAGTTATCCACAATCTTCTTAGTTCTTGAAGTGTTAAAACACAGCTACTTCAAAACAAAACATTTCCTCACGACTGAACTGGCAATAAAATATGTGGTCATAGACATGCAACTCTGAGTTCAGTTTGAGTAGAAGCAAATATGCAATAGACATGCCCTAGCCAAACTTACTGTCTAAAGAACGACATTTCTAGTCTGGTCACTTATGGTAAGTTAAACAATACTCTGCTTAAAAAAATTTTGGCCTATAAAAAGGCTCGAAAGATGATTTCAAGCGTCTCCTTAAACATACACCAAGTCGCTGAACTTTTTACACCAATTAATCACGAAGTTTTCTATGCAAATAATCAAAAATATCCATGCCTATAAATTCGACATGGAGTCTCGCTTTGTCTACTGTACAGCAAATGTATACAGGTAGCAGAACAAAGAGGATTTATGAAATTAACTGAGACTAGAAACATCAACCTCATCTGGAAATTTGAAAGTGGCTGCTGCCCCAAATTTCCTCCGTTCTTCATCGATTGAAACTTCATCATCACTATCAACCTCATCAACCTCATCAGCGAACTGACTTGAGGGATCATGTATACTTTTCGCTCTGCAGTCATGGGTAGCAAGCATCTTAACTTGGCCTAAATGAGAAATTTCTACCACAACGGTGTCGTCATTTTCAGGTAGGGGCTGCTTCCAGGGTTCTCCATCAATCCTCATGAATGTATGGTCAGCTGCACCTTTGTGAAACTCAAACCGGATTCTGTTTGCCTACAAATAGAGAAACCGTAGAGGAAATAAACAAATAATTTTCAGCACAAATAGTAGGACAGATTATAAGACGGATTTTTTTTATTTTTTTTTTTGACTTGCACCGGGCTTCCGAGACTCTTCGAGCCCCGACTAATCCCGGGGGTGCACAGGCCCTCAGCAAGGAGTTTCCCGCAAGTGCACCACGGGTAATTCAGGGTTTCACCCAGTTCGATGGCCCTCAGAGATTGTTTGGTAGCTCAATTGATTGACCACCTGAATTTTCACCTTGTTGATGAAGGTCCGATTCTCCACTTTGTAATTCCCTCCCCCCAATTTCCCCTTCCCCTGCTCCGTCTTTTTTTTTTTTTTTTTCTTTTTTGGAAAAATTATAAGTAAACATAAATTCTGGTTTTTGAAAAAAGATTTGACAAAATTGACCACTAAACAGGCCAGGGTGGCTATCTATTTTCTCAGGGCCACAAGCAATAATTTAGACAAATTATGCAACTACATTTTGCTTTATTACAAAAAAGTTTACGGGTTCTATATTCTTTCTGTCGTTTTTTTCTCTCGCTTTTCTGGCTAAGTCTATCGGCTCAGTGCTTTTATCCTTCTTGCAATACATAAGACAGATGATCACAAGTAGAAACAGAACTTCTCATTGGTCAATGTACATATAGGCACAAATGTTTGTAATAACCACAATTTATTCCTAACCTGGGCAAGACGTGTTCCATGTCCTTTCGGAGCAAGGAGGACCAGTCCATGCCAAGCATCTCTGAATCCAACAACCTCAAGAAGGCCATCGTCTACAAATGGAGGAGTCAAGTCCCTCTGTCCAATTAAGAAACATATGCACGTCAGTATAACCACAAAAGAATAAAAGACTAAAGAAATAAATAACCCCCTTCACCCAAAACCCCTCCACAGAACATTGACTCGGACAGACAAGAAAAATATTAAATATATAAAATGCTTGGAAACAGAAAATGGTGTGGATTTGGGATGAAGATGCATACATATCGACGTTTGTTGCTATTTGGTGTTCCCCAGGGATTTAGTCCACCAGAAAAGCTAGGCAAGTTGAGGCATACAATTGACCTGACACTGCATGTATAATTGGACAACAAAAACATAGTTACGTGTAACTCTAGGTAGTTCTTCAAGGAGCAACTTCATCAAGCATAGAGATGGATGCAATAATGCAAACCAGAAACAGGTAGTGACAGAAAAGTAGATTGTCAAGTTGTAATCTAAGGTTCCTATGCTACAAGTAACTAATATTACCTGGGTGGGATGGGAAGGTCTTGCCATTCACCCTGCTTTTTCATTATCTTAACCTTTGTCAGCTGAGCTATGTTCCTGCAGTAAACAAAAATTAGCTGCCAACTGACACCAGTAAATTCGGATTATGCCCTCATAAGAGATGAGACTAAAATATTCAATCAAGACTAGTTTAACTTGAACTGTCTTATGACACGAATATTTCTTATTTTCCTCAAGGTCTCGTTCAAAATTCTAGTCACTACTTGGCACATATTATGAAGGGGGAAAATGCTGGTCGGAAAATGATGATAGCTGCACAATTTGTAGTTATAATTTTTCTATTAATTGTCATGGTTTACCCAGCAAGAGTAACAAGAGTTCATGTTTCCCACATTGTCATGTATGTAGGAACGATCAACTTGCGTAAATTTAGTGTAGACGTTGCTAACTGTTGTGGATCCGTGGAAGGAACTAATTAAATATTTAGTTATATTTTAGTAGTTTTATTTATTATTATAGAATTATATTTCCTACTTTCATAAGGATTAGACTTTCTAGAATAGTGTTTTATATTTCCTACTTTCATAAGGATTAGACTTTCTAGATTAGGGTTTTATTTTTTTTTTATTTTTTCTACTTTCATAAGGATTAGACTATTGATGTAATACTCCTATTTAAAGGGGGAGTTTTGGAGAATAAATTAATAAGTCGTATTTCAATATTTTAGTATTTCAGCAAAATCAAGAGATTGGAGTTCTTTCTTCTATTGAACTCTAAGATTTCAGTATCGGAGTTCTCTCTTCCATTGAACTTCAAAGTTTCAGCCTCCCTTTAACGAGCTGAATTTATATATCGCCTTGTAAATCGATCCTTCCCCCAAAGAACATAACAATTTGGTATCAGAGTCTAACACAATACAATGGGCGATCAAATCAATTTCAGATTCCATGAAGAGCATGCGCTTATAGAAACCCTAATGGACTCTAAAATTGCAGCAATGGACTGTGAAAGAATTGTTCAAGTCATCCAAGAACAATTGTCCAGCTTGGAAATTGGCTCTACAAAACCAGCAATCCATAGAGTTGAGTCGTGTAGCACCCCGACAATTGGCAAATCAACAATTTCTTCTACTAAAGGCAATATACCCGCCTGTTCAACTAGCTGATCAGAATCATCCAACAAGTGATAATTCACGTCCAACCATACCAAGGTATGCAAAGATGAATTTTTCTACTTACAACGGCACCAACGATCCATTAATTTGGGCACATCATTGTGTACAATTTTTTGGTATGGTTGAGTTTCCCACGTTATCAGCATATGGGCAAATTAGTCATGCTCCGGCAAATAGTAAAATTGAAATCTATCAACATCAATTTCAAGAAAAGTTGGCTAGGACTGAAATTGGATGATTCAGTGTACACTATTCCCTGGAATTTGAGCTTGAGGACAAGCTCTTTCAACGTGAGGGGACTAATGTTGTGGATCCGTGGAAGGAACTAATTAAATATTTAGTTATATTTTAGTAGTTTTATTTATTATTATAGAATAGAGTTTTATATTTCTTACTTTCATAAGGATTAAACTTTCTAGAATAGTGTTTTATATTTCCTACTTTCATAAGGATTAGACTTTCTAGATTAGGGTTTTATTTTTCTATTGATGTAATACTCCTATTTAAAGGGGTTTTTGGAGAATAAATTGATAAGTCGTATTTCAGCAAAAAACAAGAGATTGGAGTTCTTTCTTCCATGGAACTCTAAGGTTTCAGTCTCCCTTAAACGAGCTGAAGAGATCGGAGTTCTCTCTTCCATTAAATTCTAAGGTTTCAGCCTCCCTTTAACGAGCTGAATTATATATCGCTCTATGAATCGATCCTTTGCCCTAGAAATCCTAACAAATTCAGCTCGTTAAAGTGGTAATTCACGTCCAACCATACCAAGGTATGCAAAGATGAATTTTTCTACTTATAACGGCACCAACGATCTATTAATTTGAGCACATCATTGTGTACAACTTTTTGGTATGGTTGAGTTTCCTATGTTGAGAGAAACACAACTATGGAATTATCAGTATATAGGCAAATTAGTCATGCTCCGGCAACTGGTAAAATTGAAATCTATCAACGTCAATTTCAAGAAAAGTTGGCTAGGGCTGGAATTGGATGATTCAGTGTACGCTATTCCCTGGAATTCGAGCTTGAGGACAAGCTCTTCAATGCGAGGGTAGTAATGTTGTGGATCCGTGGAAGGAACTAATTAAATATTTAGCTATATTTAAGTAGTTTTATTTATTATTATAGAATAGGGTTTTATATTTCCTACTTTCATAAGAATTAGACTTTCTAGAATAGGATTTTATATTTCCTACTTTCATAAGGATTAGACTATTGATGTAATACTCCTATTTAAAGGGGTTTTTGGAGAATAAATTGATAAAACGTATTTCAGCAAAAAGCAAGAGATTGAAGTTCTCTCTTTTATTGAACTCTAAGGTTTCAGCCTCCCTTTAACGAGCTGAATTTATATATCACCCAGTAAATCGATCCTTCCCCCAAAGAACATAACACTAACGTATTGGCAAATTATGATGCGAACAAACTACTCTATTGTGCTTAAATAAAACGTGATCTTCTGAAAAAATTACACTATTTCAGGATGAACTAAAAAGAAGACATAAATCAGAAATAAGGGAGTATGTCACTAAATTAACCAAGAGCAATCATCAAATTCACATTTTCATGTTGCATGGTACCATACACTGATGAAACAGATATAAAAAATTTAAGCAGATTAATACGTCGATTTCTAATAAGTAGCTTTCAAATGAATAGAGAAGATCACAAATATTTTTTTTACAATCTAGGTGAAATTATCGAACTGAATATGGTCAATCACAGGAATCTAAATCTAAACTATGATGATTATTCCAATTGTGATATATCTGATGAAAAAATAATTAGGTGCAGCTTACATCAGACCTTCAAAGGAGATGAAGCTTCCACAAAAGAGAATACAACGTTGTTGAGTTGCAAGAGATATGGAAGAAGTTGTGTAACAAAACTACATTCCGAACTCACCTTGAAGAACGATGAACGAAGGGAGCAAAAAACCATCCCTGTGTACATCCTAGCTTTAAATATGAACTCTGCAGATCAAGAAAAATAGCATTCGGCATTCCCTTCAAATATATATTATCTACTGAAACAATAGATAATTCCAGGTAATTTGAATCATTTATAGAATGTTAAGAGATGCTAGAGCACTTCACCAAGAAAAAAGATGCAAATAACTTCATTTGAGCTAGGATAGAGAAATCACAAATTCCATTAGCTATTAAATACCAAGCTTAAGGGAAGCTTTACAGAGTGGCAGTCCGACCAGCATTGTTGTATAGAGCAAAGTGTTGGCCAGTTAAGAACTCCCATATCCAAAAGTTGAAGGTGGCAGAGATGAGGATATTGCGATGAATGTATGGCCATACCAGGAAAGATAGGGTAAAGAATGCGATTATTCGGGAGAAGGTGGGAGTGACCTCGGTAGAGGACAAGATGCGAGAGGTAAGGTTACGTCGGTTCGGGCATGTGATGAGGAAGGGTTCTGGTTCTCCAATGCGGAGACGTGAGACACTGGCTATGGATGGCTTTAGGAGGGGTAGAGGTAGGCCAAAGAAATATTGGTGGGAGGTGATTAGGCATGATATGGAGCAGTTATAGCTTACGGAAGACATGACCCTTGATAGGAAGGTGTGGAGAACGCGGATTAGGGTAGAGGGTTAGGGGGTAAGAGTGTGTCGGTAACAATAAGGGAGCGGTCTTTATTTGTGTCTGAAGTTATTTGTTCGTGGTGTTGAGTGTTGTCTATGGTTTCAGATAGATAGTTTTTAGTATTATCTTGTGGCTGTAGTATTATCTTATGGCTAGTGGCGTTAGTTTATTTTGCAGATTGTACTAGTTTATATGCATTTATGTTTTATGTTTGTTATACAGTTGCCGGTCCTAAGCTGAGGGTCTATCGGAAACAACCTCTCTACTTCATCTGAGGTAGTGGTATGGTCTGCGTACACTCTACCCTCCCCAGACCCCACTATGTGGGAATACACTGGGTATGTTGTTGTATTAAATACCAAGTAAAACTTAACATGGTATTATATGGCAACTATGTAAATACTCGCATTTAATTGGTATGTATGTATATATATATATATATATATATATTAACTCTAAGCGTGCGGGAACCTAACTGTGGCATTTCTCACTTTGCTTCGCTGCTGGCTCGATATCCAATTTTATGGTTGGGGGTCGAGGGTCCTTAACAGCTAACACTGGGCCTATCCCTCATTTATCCTGAGCACCAGTCATTGCAAATTGTTTTACTGTATATCGTTATCATTAGAACGAGATAACATAGGTGGAATATGTCCTTAATTAGGTAACAAAAAGTGAAAGTTCCATTAATCAAATTTCCATAAGGAGATACCAAAACAAAGTCAGCACCGCATTCATTTAACTTTTGGCCTTTTGTGTGATAGAACAGCACATATTAAGCGCTCACAAGATATTACAGAATACCAAAAATCTTGACCCCTGCTGCCAAGAGGCCAACCCTACATCTCCAACTTATCTATTTCGTCACAACAGTCATTAAATTGATAGTAATTTTCTTTTCTTCTAGATAGAGCAGAATAAAAGGTCCAAAGCACAACACTACGACAATTAACTTCAAATTGATATACAAAGATTCAGAGAAATAAACCAAAGAGAAGATGTATCATCATAATTTTTGTTATTCACTTTATTACCTGATTGACAAGTTGGTTTTTGAATTTGTCAGGGTTCATTTTTCTCTCCGAGTGAAATGCATAAGATACTTGTGCATCCATCCCTGTTAACAGAGAATTCGTGTTAGATGTGGTACTAGATGACTAACAGCACAAACAAAGAAATAGCTTCAGATCACAGTCACTATAGGTTAAGATATAAACCCATAGGCATTTTGTTTATGTCCATGGGAATTGTATCAAAAAAAAATAATTTTTTTGTTCATATATTTGTCATTCATGCTTATATTATTAGTCTTGGACTAGACATATATTTATATTTTCTCTCTTTATGCCTTTTTTCGTTAAATCTCACACTTTATTTGTACTTTGTGCTTAAATACAATAGACCGTGAAGCTTTTTTACGCTTATTGCTTTTGATAATATTGTGGTGCACAATATTATCTTCAGACGTTAGAAAAACTTTCAGTGTCGATTAAGGGATATTATCATATTCAATTGATCGCCAAAGGCATGAACAATACTGAAAAAATAAATATATAGAACAAATATGAGTTCTAAGCTAATAACTTTACTTTCTTATAATATGAAGCTTACTTTTAACATTATTGAATAATTGGTTGTGGTAGCTCAATGGTCAAGGAATGATTCATTTTACGGGATGGTCGCGGGTTCGAATCCCCAATTAAGCAATTTTGATGTTATAAATTTAGCAATAAGCCAAGTATTGAAAATAAAAGCAAAAATATTGTGTGACTCAGGGATCGATCCCTGATCGTGTGGATGGAAGCGATGACTTCAACCAGCTCACCTAGGTGCACTACCATTCATTTTGGGGAGCACTATTAACTATATCCCAATTTCTGAAGTTATATACACATAATTTTTTTCGACATTATCGGGTGCACGTGCACCCCCACTGATACATGTGGGTCCGCCTCTATTTAGAGGACCTCCTTTTTTTTTTTTTAGAATTTAAACTCTGAAAAGAAATGGATGAGTGGATCAATCTTTGGAATGAAATTACTCTATCAAATTTAATTCAAGAATTAAGATGCTGAAAATTTCATTATCGTAAACACTTTAGTTGGCCAATTAACCCAGAACTAAAGGTCAAACCAAGAAGGGGAAAAATAAGAGACCAAACTCAGTAAAAGGTTTTTATATCAATCATGTACGCCTCAATTCCAAACTAGATGGGTGGGCTAAATAAACCCTCTATTATTTCCACGCTATAGGCTCGTTTAATTCCAAACTCATCATATTGGTTTTATTCCAAACTAGATGTTTTCCAAAACTAGAGTCCTCAACTTTTAAGTCCACGTGTGAACCACTGAACTGGGTTACACATAAGAGGGTGTTGAAGATACACATAAATCAGGCAGGCATACAAGAAACATCAAAGGAGTTGATAAAAATCTTGAATTACTAACTTATTGCCTTGGATGTTTGAATGCTTAGATTATTTCTCTAGTTGATATACAGACAATCATTTCTTATGGGTATTGAACTGGATAAGCCCGTCCTCACACTTGTAAGTCCAATAATTATTCTATATTATTAAACTGGCAAAACAAAAATAAAGAAGTCACAAGGCTACAAACTTTAATTCCTAATCAGAAGAACAAGAACTTACCCATGCTGAAGTAATTCCAGAACCCTCCACGAAATGTATGGAATCCTTCCTGCATGGTATTAGGTTAAAAAGAGGAAAGCGGTCATCAACTTTATACAGTGGGATAACACTTTGAAAAAGACCAAGCTATGAAAATTGTAACTTGTAAAAGCCAGACAGTACGCATGCACACTGATAGACATATGTAGGCATGCATATTGATAGGATATGTTCATGCATATGGATAGGCATTACCCATATGTTCACTTTTCATTTTTAATCAATGTGAATACATTCGAAATTGGAAATGCCAAAATGGAAACCATAACCAAATATGCCCCACACTGGGCTTCATATGATCACCCAACTACAAGTAAATACACAAGGAAACTCCTTTATAAAGTAGTAATGTACTGAATGCAGAAGCTGATACTTGTAAAGATACTGATTCTTTTACATATGTTTTACTCATTCCAATAGCATTCAAATCATAATGGTGAGTTCTGCAGTTTACTTTTCTCATAGAGGATTAGGCGTGAACAACTATTGCAATTAAAATATGTACTCCAAACCAATAACAATAGTGGTATCTCCATCCAACCCTATCATTTTTGCCATTTCGAAAACTCATATGCCTTTATATATGTGTAAAGTGCTGAAAGTCAAATATCATATCAACTCCAATGATTGTTCACTGTTTCTGCGACACTATTCAAGCAACTTTTTACAATTTACAGTGATTTTTTGGTTCATCTTTCTCGCAAAGCAAAAAAACTCATGCAGTAGAATATTCTTTAAAATCAATATTAAGCCAAGAGTGTCATAAAAATAATGAATAAATTAGTTGCAATGATTATGTACTTCTATATAAGGTGCCTCTGTTGGATGTTATTAACGGCCAATTTGGTCATCAGTAGACTTAAAGGTGACATCCAGATTTATTTATTTTATTATGGAGAAGGACTTTGCAGAAACAGAACCAGGTTTAATATACAATCAGTGAAGACATACAACACAACAAAAAAAGAAGAAATGAATACAAGCGGCCAAGATCTTATGGAGATACAAAAGATGGAGCTAAACTATATGAAAGTATGCACTATTCATGTTATAGAAGCCAATTTTTCAATACACAAAAGCACTAACAGATAAGGATGTCTTACCATGTTCAGTTCATCAGATGGAGAAACCCGGTGAAAGGCATGCAAAGAATGAGGCAATTCCAGCGGCGCGACAGGATCACAAGAACCTTTTTTGGGTGCTCTCATCCTCATTAGAATGTGCCAACTGCATAAAGCGAATTCTTTAATACCATTGGTTGAGAATGAGCAGTCATGATGCACCAATCTTGTACACTTACCATAATAATCTCTTCCAAAACAATTGGAAGTTCAATTTTTTGCGAAATTCCTGTTGTTGTTTATATCCTATACTCTTAGTATGGTATATATATTCCGAAGACACTTATTGAAGTATTATTGGAATAGTATCTTCATGTTAATATAGGTCATTATAACAAGAAATAGAATATGCAGAAATCTGTTCCCTTTACCAAATATTGGATGCTAAGCACAAAAGATGATGTATATGGCAATCTTTGCTTCACTGCAACTTAGATTATGAACCAGTAGAAAATGGAGACCCCGCACCACAAGAGCATGCTATGTTTTCCAACTCTTTTAATGGAAGCTAGGGCATTCTCAACTTCATCAAGCAAACCATAATATTCTTGACTTAGCTAGGACCAGAAACATATTGTCCATTTCCCTTGAAAAGATTTATAGATCTTTAAGGAGGATCCGCATAGTATTACATAAAAACATATAGTTACATCGATCCAATCTTCGTGTTTATTGTTCTATTTTATTTCTTTACTTTTGATTCTAGAAAAAAGATAACAGTATTTAGTGAAATGAGACCCCTAATGTCTGCACTTTAATTAACTATAATACATCATAAGCCCTCATCTGTTTAATGTAAAAACAAGACATTCAATTTAAGATAGACGACACATTCAGCTAGTACCACTGCCAGGAAGTTCGAACAAAGAATTAAAACTTGATCATCGAGGGATCAAAATTAAACTGAGAATATCTCAGACAGGCCACAATATCACATATGAACTAACTAAATAACCTGTCCATCTTCATTTCCTTTGCATTCATTACTTGCTTCAAAAAAGAGATGACAGAGTTAAGGTCGGTCCCTGGATTCTTCTTTCCCTGTCAATCACCAAAACTGCACATCACATAAAGTATCTTTCTCAATACTGAAAGCGCACTAACTAATATATTACAGAAAACAAAAGAGTTTTACTCTAGCTCCTAATGTGAACATGTTTATGAGCAATTTGTTTTTGTATACACGGATTCCATGTTGTTTATAGATATTTTCAACATAGTATAAGCAAAACTAGGAAACGAATTGCATAGCGAGAGACCATGCAAGCAAACCGAGAGCTTTTACACCACTATATTGAGAGCTACAATTTACATGAAAATATCCTTCACAAATCTAGTGAGTCAACAGTTTCTGCCAAAGTTCCATACCCAGCCAAAAGCAAATGGAAGGTTATTTCCAGTTCCCAAAGGTACTGTTGCAATTGGGGGTGGTTGAGATAGTTTGAGATCAGATACAACTCCGAGAAGCCAGCCAGCGGTGCCATCTCCACCTGCAACCTAATATACATTCAACTTCAGTACTTCGTGCTGGAAAATAATCATCTGGCCCTCTGATGAATTTATGACAAAACCTATTAAACTTAAAATGATGAACCAACTCAAAGAATTCAACTCACGATAATTCTCATTCTCTCTTCAATTTCGGCAGCAAATTGATCCCCATTACTTTTGAGAGTTCCTATATTCAAATATAATCTGCGTAAAACACTATCAGGAGCTTCTTC
Organism: Capsicum annuum; assembly: GCF_002878395.1. Taxonomy (NCBI): domain Eukaryota; kingdom Viridiplantae; phylum Streptophyta; class Magnoliopsida; order Solanales; family Solanaceae; genus Capsicum; species Capsicum annuum. The sequence continues at coordinate 201,464,578 of NC_061117.1, forward strand.
TCCCAAATCAAAAACCTGAAAAGTTACATATCAAAAGAATTATATAAAAGACAAAAAAAAAATAAAAAATCTACGTCCATATTCAAAACAGTTAGCTTTTACGTACCTGATATTTGTTAAGAAGATGGCGATATGTACGAAGAAGGTCTCCTCCAAGTTGACCTCCACTTTTAGAGTTTATGAACACAAGTACAGGGCATGTAGGTACTTCAGGTAAACGTAAACTATTGCTCGAAGCACTCGGTGCAAGTATATACGTAGGAATATAGAAATCTCTATGAATGTTGTTATTGATCGACTCAGAATCCGCCATTAACTCTAACTGCAACCGCATTAACAAATAAATAAAGCGAAACACGAAAAAAGTACACACAAACACATAGTATATGTTGAAAATGAAGGCAATTAACTGCAACTATATCACACTTTTCACATAGAATTATGTAAAAAATTACTCTGTTCAAAGGACGTAAGAGGAATTTCAACAAATATTTATCTTGCAGAAAACACTGATTCCTCATATTGACCTAGTCAAACTTCATTATACATTTACATAATTCACTTTGACTTTCATTTGTACACGCAATTCCGATAAGAACATCGTGCAAATTCGATGAAATTAAACGTTGCTTTTATGATTCAAACTGTACAAGACGAAGGCGCAAAGCAACAAATTCGAATAACCAGAAGATTTACCTGAAGAAGAAAAGTATATGGATAGATATTCGGGAGAATCACAAAGAAAGAGTGCGTCAACAGTAAAAGGACTTTGTGTGGAATTGGGATCTATATAAAAAAGGAGACGGAAGACGCGTGATGGCGCCGTGTGCCGAGTGAATTTGACCATTCGCTGAAGTTTCTTTATGAGTGGCTTGCTGCCTTAAAATTAATGGAGTAAGTAAAAAAGGGAATGAAGACATTGAAAATGATAATTAATGATAATGACTGTCTAAATGCCCCTATTTATTGTATGTATGTACGATGAGGAAAATGTAAGGGCGTTTTCCGTTTCTTGTATGTTAGTTGGCTGCATTTTGACATTTTCTCACCGGGGTTTTGGTTCTTTAGGCTTTTTTCTTGTTTGAAAGGCGCCAATGGAAAATTTTAGTGGGGATTTGAGACGAGTGACAATTGAGAATCTTGAAACGGTTTTTTTTTTTCAGACAACACATAAATTTTTAGAATTAATGCCAATGATAAAAACTATCCTAGTAATAGGTGAGTCTTATTTATAAAAATAAAATGATATGTTTTTATGGTCGCAAGTATTGAAAAATTTGTGAATGATTGTCGTGTTTGAATTGACTTTTGGCTAAGTTAGAAATTTTAATTTATAGCTTTTGGCTTAGTTTTAGCATTTTAAATCAAAAGTAATTAAATTTCTAATTTATGACTTTTGACTTATTTTACTATTTTAATTTAAAACTAAGTGTTCATAAACACTTTTTAAATTTATCCAAATACTTCAAAAGTGTTTAAAAGTCAACTTTAATTTAAATGCACTTAAAATAAGCCAATCCAAATGGGCTTAAAGTCACCTCACATCACACCTAATGTATTTACGGATTTACCTGATATTTCTTTGTCATTTACTAGAAATGATACTTACTCCAAATCATTATTTATCAATGATAACATGTGTTAGTTAATTACTCTATCCATCCATTTTAAATATATATTCACTTTCGCTTTTACTTGTTCAGTTCAAAAAATCAAGACATAACTTATTTTTATCATCAACTATAGTCATTTTCCTGAATTTTGCATATAGCAGGAGTTTTAATACACTTACTGCTATATTCTTTTATTAACTCAAGTCATTTCTCAATGCATTTCTCAAAATATTGAATTTAGGATATTCAAAAAGTGATACCCAAATTGTAATTCTATTAGTGTCAAGTCAATATTGAACGAGTGAAAATGGAATAATGGAAGTAGAATTAAGTGATAACAATATATTTAAAATATTTACCACGTATTCAAAGAGAGGTGTCTTGGTGTAGGCTATTTGCGGATGATGTAGTTTTGATTGATGGAACTCGGGAAGGTGTAACGATAAATTAGAGATTTGGAGATAAACCCTGGAGTCTAAAGGGTTCAGGTTGAGCAGGACCAAGATGGAGTACTTGAAATGCAAGTTTAGTGATTTGACGCATGAGGATGAGGTGATAATGAAGATGGATTCTTAAGTTATTCGTAAAAGAGATAGTTTTAAGTATCATAGGTCTATGATTCAGGAAAATGGAGAGATTAGCAAGGATGTCACTCACTGTATTGAGGCATAGTGGATGAAATGGAGGCTCACCTCTAGACTTCTGTGTGATAAGAAGATGTTGCATAAGCTTAAAGACAAATTCTATAGAGTGGCAGTCTTTCAGGCTATGCTGTATAGAGCGGAGTGTTGGCTAGTCAAGAACTCTCACATCCAAAACTTGAAGGTGACGAAAATGAGGATGTTGCATTGGATGTGTGGACTTACTAGGAGGGATAGAGTTAGGATTGAGACTGTTCGGGAGAAGGAAGGAGTGACTTTGGTGGAATACAAGATATAGGAAGTGAGGTTGAGATGGTTTGGGTAAGTGATGAGAAAGGGCACAAATGCCCTAGTTCGTAGATGTGAGAGGTTGACTATGAATGATTTCAGGCGGGGTAGAGATAGACCAAAGAAATATTGTTGGGAGTTGATTAGATATGACATGGAGCAGTTACAACTTACTAAGGGTATAACCCTGTATAGGAAGGTATGGAGGACCCAAATTAGGTTAGGGGGCTAGTTCGTAGGAGTGAATCATAGCTAGTAAATAGGATTGCTTTGGTGTAGCCATACTAGTAGTCGTAAGGCCATGCTTGTAGGTTGAAATTTCTTGGTTGGAGGTTTTGAGTGAGGTGTGTGCTTTAGATTAGATAGTATATAGTACTACTCGGTGGGTGTCTTATTTTTATTATTTCATCTTATTTTATGTTTTATTATGACTTTGCTTACTATATTTTGTCTTGAGTCAAGGGTTTATTGGAAATAACCTCTCTACTTCTTTGGAGATAGTAGTTTGGACCATGTACACTTTATCCTTTCCAGATCTCACTATGTGAGAATATAGTGGTATTTTGTTGTTATTGTTGTTGTATGTATCACGTATTTATTTTAGAGTAAACAAAGGCAATATCCTTGGATAGGGGATCACAAGCATTTTATGACCTCGAAAAAAAAAATCTATGTATATGTATCGATAGGCACTCAAACTTGTTTTGAAAATTCACTTAGATCCTTCAATTATGACTTGTACCTATCAGACCCCTACCCCCCCCCCCCCCCTCGAATTTTGATCCAATTAGGCATTTTTTTGCCTATATGGCACTGCGCGTGCAATGCACTTGCTATACGCACGTGAGAATTATTTTTTTTACTAAATTACGAATTGAAGTGTGCCAAGTGGCATTGAGGGAGCCCAAAAAATATTAATTAAAAAAATTATATTTAAATTATTTATTAATATAATTTTTAATTATTATAATTTCTTAATTTTTTTTTAAAAAGCACCCCACCCCCTATGTCATCTTCTTCACAGCACCCCACACCACCCCCTACGTCTTCAACCCCACCCCGCGTCTTTATCGTTTCAACCCTACCTCACCTTCGCATATTCGTCGTCACCCCAATCCCGCGTCTTCACGTGAACAAATTCTTTTTAATCCACCATAATTATTTTCATTTCTTGAAAATTTTCAACAAAATTCACTTTTTTTCCTCCACTAGTATCACCATTTCTTGAAAAATTACAGCAAACATCACTTTTTTTTTCCATTCCTTGGAAAGTTTTACAATAAAGATCACTTTTTTGTTGAAAAATTACAAGAAAGATCACTTTTTTCTCCATTAATATCACCATTTTATGAAAATTTTAATAAAAATGACTTTATTCTAGACCCCCTTTTAAATTCTTGAAGTAGATTTAAACAAAAAAATTTTGTGTGTGTGGGTTTGAGGTTCACAGAAAAGTTTAATGGAGAAGAGGAACGTCGAGGAGTGAGGGGTGGGAAGAAGATAAACGTTGGGGGAGGGGGGATGGTGGGGGAGTTTTTTACTTTCATTTTATTTTAAATTTTATAATTTCTTTTTAATAATCAATTTTTTATTTTTATTTTTTAAATAAGTTTATAATTATTTTTTAATAATTTGCATCCTCAATGCAATTTTTTATTTTTATTTTTAAAAATTCTATAATTTCTTTTTAATAATAAAAATTTTATTTTTTATTTTTAAAATAATTTTATAATTATTTTTTAATAATTTGGATCCTCAATGCCATTTTTTATTTTCATTTTTTAAAAGATTTTATAATTTCTTTTTAACAATCAGTTTTTTATTTTTATTTTTTAAATAATTTTAATTTAGATCCTCAATGACATTTTTTATTTTTATTTTTAAAAAAATTTTATAATTTTTTTTAATAATCAATTTTTTTTAAAAAATAATTTTAGAATTATTTTTTAATAATTTCCTCAATGTCATTTTTATATTCTTTTTTTAAAAAATTATAATTAATTTTTAATAATTTTTGGACGCACAATGTCACGTGTCAGCTTTCAATTAGCTCGTTTTGCCACATCATCGCGTGTGTGCAACACACACTTCGAGCTTTTAGCTGATAGGGAAAAAAAATGTCCAATTGAATCAAAATTCAGGGGTTTAGGGATCTAATTAGTATAGATTATAGTTGAGTAGTTTAAGTGAATTTTCAAAATAAGTTCGAGTGTCTGTCGCCTATCTTAAAAAAATTATAGGTTTCTGTATTGGCACCTCTAACAACAAAGATAAAATGGTTCTACTGGTTGATTTGGGTCTACGGACTGACTTTTAATGGGTTGTGTGTAATTTTCATTTTAGCTTTTTCTCAAATTTAAATTTTTGATATTTTTATAGTTTTCCTTTTAATTCTTAAATAATTCTGAATATCTTATCCAGTTATATATTTAGATTCGCTACATCCCCAGTCTACGTAACCAACGGTGATGCAATTTTACTCGAACAAATGCTAGAATTATATAAAAGATTAATAAGATTTTTGAGCCACTAGTTTTTTTCTTTTTGATGCAAGAATTTTTGGCTAGTAGGAGAAGCAAGTTCATAATTATAGTATGAACACATAAGTCTAGCTATAACTCAGTTTTCTTCTTCCTTCTTGGACAAATATAAAATTACTTTGCACCCTTCTCAGGGTCTCATCTCGTAGTCTATTACTCTCAATATTTTTCTTTGAGAGAAATTCTTTTTTGAACAAACAAACTCTTCACCAACAATTGATTTATCTTTTCTTGATTTAGCGATCTAGTTTTTATATATACTAAAATATTACGGAACATAACAAGATAAAGTTTGAATCCAATTCAATACTAGTGTTTAAATTTAATATCTAGTGACTGAAATTTCATACCGATGTTCATCACCTAATTGAGAAATGAAAGGTATAATTACATTCACGTTACTTTCTATTTCCTCCGAGGAACCTTTAGTTCCTTCTGCATTTTGTTCTTTTGAATTAGAGATTTTAATAGTGTCCTGCAACACAATTATTAAATGTTAGAGTAATAGGATAAGTTTCGCTTAAAAATTTAAAATATCATTCAAAGTAATGTATTCAACTCGGCCAATTTACTCAAAAGTAGTATTCTCTAAGAATTATCTTTGTTGCCACAAATCATAAAAATTTTCATACGATGAAACGTGACACTTTTTTATGTTATGAAGAAAATTAATAAGTTACGACTAATTTGTTTATTCAAATACGCATCTAGATTCTGAAAAAGAAAAAGGTGATGAATAAAAATTTACCATATATATTTTTTGTGTTGATGATTGTAGGCTTCAATGTTGTAGAAATGTAAAACTAATAGGACGGAGAAGAATGGTGAAAGAGATTTTTTAATTTTTGGTAAGCCGAGTAAGAATCCTAAATGAACTCTGTATAATTAATTTAGAGTTCAAGTTACCTTATAATACTCTTTTTGCTATTTTTATTGAGATATATTAATTATATGTGATAATACTTAATAGCAAGGCTAAAGAATAGTTGACCATGTAATTTAGTGTCAACCTTTAGTGCATACTAATTAATCTCATAAGTTAAACTAGTTTCCTAACAAAAATCAAAGCCAAAAGGTTAGAGAGATAATTATATAAATCTTTCCTCAAGTTTTCGTTTTTGATAACAAAAGATTTCACTAATCACCAAGCAGAGAGTACAAAATTGTACCAACTAACTCAGTGAGATACTTCCGCCCTATATACTACTGACTACTCTTAGGAGAAAGGTAAATACAAAAACTAAGATCACCTCTTAACCACCTATCTACCAGCTACTAGATGACTCTAGGCACCTAACAAATTATCAGAGCTTTATATTATCTAAGACTTGACCAAATCTCTATGTCTTGATGAAGCTCTAGTATTGCAAATGTATGTCACTTCTCTAGTAATATCACCAACAACTCTAGCTTTATGCTCAAAAATTAAAATTCTTTGATTTTGCTCCATCCAAACTGCATGAACAGCTTCTGCATATACCATTCTAAATATTTGTGCAGTAAGAGATTTCCTCTTCCCATTTAAGAGTATTCAGTGCACCATTTGATCCCAAGTAGACACTTGGAGGTCATGCTTTTGCATCCACTTCGATGGGTTCGTCCATAAAGATCTTGTGAAAGAGCAGCCACTGAATAAATGATCTCGAGTTTTTCGTTGACATCCACACAAGGAACAGGTAGGATCAACACTAAGTCACTACTTTAGAAGTCTACCAGTTTTATGTAAACGACACTGTAAAAAGAGCGACATAGTGAATAAAGCTTTGGATCGTGCAGCATTTCTGAACATCATAGATTTTCGATTTACTCTTGGCAAATTATCTAGAAACAGTAGATACATTTAACTCACTAAGCCCTTCTTCTTATTTTCAACAATGGGACTTTGGCACCATACAGTTTGATTCTCAATGAGTTTCCTAGTCATACATCTTGCTTGTTGGGGAATAGGCATGAAATCTAAGTCTTGTCCTTTGATGTATTAACTGTGTAGCTATTTAATTTATAGTCTATTAGTAATGATCGATTCTGTCGTTATTGAAAATATATGCGGTAAATATATATGAAGCTCATTCATCACATGTGTTAGGATCAATTCTTTAGTATGAGAATGCATTTTATATGTACTAAGATAAAAAAAATATCCCTAGCACAAAGTAAGTTGAAAATATCTTTATCGATTTAGTTTCGGACTAAGTTTAAATTAAGGTCAACTTCAAACTAGCACTCTTCCTAGAATACAAGGAGTTAGGAGTCCTAATACCCATCAAATTAAATATATTTGAGTCTTATCTCCAATGCAACCAATCGTTAGTCAATTCACTTCCTGAGTAAAAAATTGTGACCATTTTATTGAAGACTGCCGTGCTGAAAAAGCTAAGGACGTTATAGCGGGTCAGGTCGCTATAGAGATGACATGTCACTATACCGATGCTTCAATAATTTATAACCTATTTTTTACGAGTTTTATCCCTAAACCCCAAAATTTCATTTCTATTCCCTAGAGAGGAGATTTTTCTTTGTATGAGTGGAAAATTTTCGTTGAGGTAAGTTTTTTTCGTCATCTTCTTCATTTTTCAATCCTTCAACATCCTAGAATCATTATAAAAACCTTTAATTGTGAAATCCTTAGGGAATTGAATCCTAAGTTTAGGATATTTTGGGAAATACTTATGGGTTGGGTTAATATCACCTGGAATCATTTCTAGATTATTAACTAATAATTCCTACCATGAATTAGTGATTCTAAAACATGAAAATTTATATTTGGAGATCTTAAATTCAATAAAGATAGAATCTTTAGCCTAAAAACTTCATTAATAGAGTTGAGTTGAGCTTAAAGAAACGATTTTGATGACTAATTGACCCTTGAATAATGTTGTAAACTGTAAATGAGAGTAAAATTAATGAGTTTGAATTTCCAAGGTTTTTGTTTGAAGAGTAGTTTATCAATTACTCTTGTAATTGTTATTATTATATGATTTAACTTTTGAAAACGTGAAGAAGAAAGATCATCCACGACACAGCTTACTCGTTGCAGTAGCTTGGCACCCAAGCAGGTTATGATTTATGAGTGGTAGACTAAGGTTAGTAATCGTAACCATAATGAAGATTTGACGAGAGAAATCATGTTTAGGCCTGCGGGTATGGAGTTTGGATGGATAAAACATGAATTTAATGTAATAACGACTTTATTGTGCGTTGGTATGTTAATCTATGAACCTTTGATGGATGTTTTGTGTTTGTATGACTCTATGATGTATTGTAATGTGAATTATGTGAATATATATGACAATGAGACGGTGTGAGCTCATAATCTAGTTATTTAGCCCAATCATCGTAAGAGGGTGAACTTGATTTTGTGTGTGCCTGGAATATGGGATAATCTTGCTTAAAGTTAGTGAGAATTAATTATGGTATGAGGAGGTAGTGATATAAATTAAGAGCCTAAAGTCAATTTAGGCTAAAGGTTAGGAAGTAAGGTATAAAAGTGTATAACTAAAACTAGACTGTAAATTGAATAGAATTGAATGATTGGCTAATGGAGTAGGTCTTGAACCTAGTAAAGATTTGAATGTAAGGGTTTTTAGATGATAACAGAATCCCTGATTTTGGTCTGAATAAAAGACGATTGAATTAATGTATGAATTACTAGATTTTAGACTTCATTTGGTTGAACGTTCTCTCCTAAAATGACTACTTAAGTTTAATGAATATGACTTGTAATGCTTACTTGATAAGTCAGGGATTGGTCTTCGGACATGCTATAATTGATAAACGAATAATTCATATCTCTTTGTCATTTAGAGTGTTAAAGTATGATTATTATTTACATGAATTTATTAACTCAAGTTGACCAAGTATATATTTAGGTGATTGTCTATTATTGCAATGAATACTTAAGGAATGCAATTGTTAAAATGATATCTTAAGTGTGAATAACATGTAATGAGGTTATATTAAAGGCTTGTTGACTATACAAATATAATTGCTTATTCTCGTTATGATTGTGATTATTGTGATATCAGTTATTATTATGAGATGTACCGATATTTAGATATCTTCACAAAATTAGTTGATATGATTCATTGGTTTTCTTGGGTACCACACTAATACAGTACATGAATAAGAGCTTGTCCCCAGTAGGTCATGACTAGTGGACAACCATAAAATCCTTAACATGTATGCACAGGGTATGTGTGAGTGTGATGGTTTCTTGAGTGGATCAGGTATATGATTATTGTTATTGTTGTTGTTTATGTTGGTTTCATGAGCGGACCAAGCTATATTGTGGTTGTTGTTGTGGGTTCATTGAGTAAACCAAATTATGATGTCACTTTGATATATTTGGGATTCTTGTGTGGTCCAGTTACTTGTCATATATTTTGAAATTCTTGTTGTTAGAGTCATAATTTGTTGACTTGGATATGGTCAGAGTCATGTTATGTTGACTTGGATATTGTTAGAGTCAGAATTGCCGATTTGGTCATGGTTTGACTTGATTTGTGATCTCTTGACTTGGACTTGACTAAAGCTGTAGAGTTACTTGAAAAGACTAAGTGTCATAAACTTGGGGTATTTATCATAATATGTGCTCATAGTTTTATTTGTTACATGATGATTATTATTAATTATTTATCATGATTAATAACTATTGGGATCAAACAAGTGAGGGTTAGGATGGATGACACTTGATGTGAAGGTGATGAACGATCAACGAGAAAAAGAATGAAAATACTCTTAGTTAAAAGAAAAAAGACATAAAGATACCACTGAAGTTGTTCCGAATTTTCAAACAGATACTTAAAGTTTGTGGGGAGACCTATTTTTTTCACTAACTTTAGTTTCAAAGTCAACACGTGTAATACACTTCCATTTATATATTATATATATTTTTTAAATTTAAACTATTTAATTATAATTTTTTTTCTCTTTTCTCTTCCCCTCAACTTCTCCACCATAGCCATCCGATTTTCACCTTTTCCTTGAACATTCACCAATTCTGTTGTAGGATGAAAAAAAAGTTATCAAACTACCACTAATTAATTTATAAAAATCAAACTCATTAAATAATCAAAATGTGAATACTTAAATTACCATCAATTAATCAAAATTAGAATACCCAAGTTACCAAACTAAATTTGAAATTGAAATCACCATCTTTTCCTGCTTACCTTCAAATTGAGTATCCTAACATCTGACTACTTTCAATCTTCATTTTTGTAGGAGAAAAAAAAAATCATTAAAATAATATTTTTTTAATTTTATTAAAAAAATAAGTAAGATGAGAATCAACATTATTTTCTTAAAACAAATCTGCAACAATCGATTCAATAGATCCAAATAAAATCTAAAAATTATTCTTTTTGATTTTGATCGAACAATTACAAAATCATAATTTTTGAGTATTTTTTTTCTCACTATTACTAAAATCACCTACAAAGACCAGATAGGAAAAAGAAATAGAAAAAGAGAAAAGAAAAATGAAGAAAAGAAGATGGATTTGATTTATAATAAATTATTTATTAGATGAGGCATTTTTTAATTTACTGGTGCAATAAATATTTCTTACTCACGAGCGTATCTTGCGTGATAATACAGATGAGCTGAAAATGGGTCAAAAGTGAATTTTTGTAATGATCTTAACTTGTTTTATGGGGTAATAGGATGCCCGCAAACTTTAAGTATCTTTTTGAAAATTTAGGACAACTTCAGTATCTTTATGTCTTTTCTCTAATTAAAAGAGTGGATAAAGATAGCATAAGCGGATAAAGGTGTTATGAATTAAATTGGTATATAAGTTATCATATTTTCTTTTCATGATTTTTATATTATATTTATGTGATCTAATTCTGACCGACCGATGATATCTACTAGTACATGTTGTTTGTACTGATGCTCTCACTATACCCTTTTTGGAGTATAGTTTTTTGTAGAAATCAGTGTTGGTTTCATGATTGTTGCGGATAGTGATCCTTCAGCAGCTTCTACTCCTCTGATTCATGGTGAAAGTTGTGTTCAGTCATATCGTTCTTGACTTAGAAGTTCCTGTACCTGTTTAGACTGGTTTCTAGGGGTAGTTTACACTTTCGCACTTAATATTTATAATAAACAGTTGTAATGAAGGTTGTTTGTTTCTATTTAATAAAAACTTCTGCATGTGTTTTTCAACGGGTGGTAAGGGTTTCTCCTAGAGTAGGTTCCCTCACGATCCAATAATTTGGGCTGTGACACAATATTTATTGTGATCAAAATCCCAATAATGTTTAGCCACAACCACCTTATTCCATAACTTTAAGTTAGTAATATTTAGTCCTCCTACTGACTTAAGCACACAAACCTTATCCCAAACAATCAAAGCTTTCTTTGTGATAGTATTAGTCCCTGACCAAACTGTCATGATCCGAACCAGGACCTGGTCATGATGGGTATGTCAAGTCCACCGAGGACCGGAGACCACCCCTTTAACCCAGCTAACAAGAGCACAATATGAAATAATAATAATAATAATAATAGCGGAAGCAATCACAATATAAAGATAAGACAATTAATGTAACTCAAAGGGGACTAAGAGTTCAAACAGCGACCAACTCACAATATGTCCACAAAAGCCTCTAAACTGATATACCAAGTTAGTTCGGGACATTCCCCCAACCATGACCAAAAGGGAATTCAAAATATGAAAAAAATTAATAGGGTTTCGATACTCATAAGGAAAGGAATGAAATGTCCGGCCTTCCGAAAGATGAAGGCTCACCACTTCAACGTAGACCAACCGACGAATCAGAATCCATCTAATGCTACACAGGGGTAAAAGAGGTGACCTCCGACCTTACATTATGAAATAATGTAGCATCCTTGGATGGTTAACAGGGTAAGCGTTAGCATTTAACTCATGATAAGGGATAAAATAATGTCATTTTTCAAAACAAAATTAATTCTTAATGTACATGTTCACACACATATATATAAAAGATGTCGGGATAGGATACAGAGTTTAAGCATGAGATTTAAAACCATTAATGTAGACTATGTAGCTCTAACCATCCTCAGAGCACCCACAGGCTATATGGGTTTAACTTTTCCTTTTGAAAGTGTCCCAGTGCGTGTTAGCCGCACGAACCAGGAAATTCAAAGGGACAGGGAATCCACGATCCCAGCCATTCCAAAATATGTATATATAATATGTAAACTATGCAAACGGCCATCAAGGCCCTCACGTCGAAAAATGTGGTTTCCAGTATCGTTCCCCCGAGACCTCCACCTTCCACAACAAGCTACACAACCCCCTTTAAGCCCAGATTAAAACCATTTACACACATTCCCATCCATTTATCCAAGAACTATTTATTAAGGCATTCACTGTTGGTATCGTCATACCAATATGCTTGCAAGCTTATAGAATTATACCATTTCAATTATCCATCAACTTGAGAGAATCCACGACCCCCAAGCTCCAATTTAAAGCCAAATCATGTCCACCAAGGCCTTTCAAAACCATTTACATTCCATTAACCTTTTATGAAATGCAATAGTTTTAAAAGTGGTTAAACTATGCATATAGTCATATTTCAAAGCTAATTTCATAGGGTAGATTGAGGTTATTGCCAATTTCAATACCAAAATCCATAAGTGTAGGGGAATCCATGACCCCCATTCCATTTACCATACACATGCACCCAATGAGTTCCAAAATACACCAATAAAGAATAAACAAATGCATGTAAACCATGGACACACCATTTAAACAATACCATCCAAAACCCTCAACCCAAATTTCAAAACCAAACATTAAAACCACATACATATCAAACTATTACATGCCATGATAAAATACAAGTTTAGGAATGAGATACATGCCTGGAAATACCAAGAATCTGGAGAAGAAGCCACTCTTTGTGCCCTAGATGATCAACCCTTGGAAATCCTAGCTTTGTTTTTTACTTGAAAATTTGAGAGAGAAGAGAGTTGTTTTTTATTTGGTAAAAAATTAAATAAGACCCTTTTGGTGTTTTATGGCCGTGGGTTAAAATTGGGGATGAGAGAAAATGACCAAAGTACCCTCAATTAAATACAGGACAAATGCCTCCCAGTCGTTACGAGTTACGTAACGCACTGGTCACGAGTCGTCACCATGATTCGTGGTCTGCAAAGAAACTCAGAGCCAACCCACTGGTTTGGTTAAAAGTCCCACCCTACGATTACTAACTTCACCCTACAGTTTGTGAGGTCCATCTATGACCAAGACATTAACCAAGGCTATCTCACTGGTGGGACTATGAGTCCCTCCTTATGGCTCGTATTGACCATGACTCATAAAGATCTAGTCGTGATCTCAACAGAAACTTAGGAAAACCTTACTGGTTAGACTACGGTAGAAACTATACGACTCGTGAGGAGTCTTCACAACTCGTCACCTGAGTCCTAACCTGAGCAGTAAGCACAATCACTGAGAAAATTCAGAGTCCAAAAACCTAAGGTATTACATTACCTCCCCCTCTAGGATCATTCAACCACGAATAAGAAATCAAGGCACCCATTAGTACGTTCACAAGAAAGAATGCACACATACCCAAATAACAAATTCGAAAGGCCACAAGGAAGAAAGCGAAAACCATACCTCTAGCATTTTCGTCCAACTCGGGGAATAGGAATGGATATCTTGACTTCATGTCCTCTTCAGCTTCCCAAGTATCTTCTTCCACCTTTTGATTCCTCCAAAGGACTTTCACCAAAGCTACATCCTTAGTCCTCAACCTATGGACTTGCCTATCTAAGATCTCGACGAGACTTTCTCATATGACAAGGAATCCAAAATACCAACATTCTCCACAGGGACAACTGAAGAAGGATCACCCAGATACTTCTTCAATATCGACACGTGGAAAACCAGATGAGTGAAACCCAAACTCAGAGGCAAATCCAACTCATAAGTAACATTTTAACTCTTTTCAAAATCTGATAGGAACCAACATAACGGGAACTGAGCTTCCCCTTCTTCCCAAACTTCGTCACTCCCTTCATAAGAGAAACCTTCAAAACCATCCAATCACCTACACGAACTCCAACTCCATTTGCCTCACATCCGCATAAGTATTTTGGTGACTTTGGGTGGTCTTATGTCTTTCTTTAATTATCTTCACCTTCTCCATGGCCTGGTGAACTAAGTCAGGACCAAACAACCTAGCCTCACTAACCTCAAACCACCCAATAGGAGACCTACACCCCCTACCATAAAAGGCCTCAAAAAGAGCTATCTGAATACTTAAGTGATAACTATTATTACACATGCACTCAATGAGTGACTCTATCTCTTGAGACATGCCACCAGGCCTCAAGTGTTCTACCTTCACATGCTATCAAACCATACACTTAGCTATGAAATTTGCCACATCTGTCTTCATATTGTTCCACTAATAAATCTCCTTCATATCATGATACATCTTCGTCGAACCTAGATGAACATTATACCTCGACTCATGAGCCTCAGTCAAAATCCTATCTCACAGCCCATCAATAATAAAAACACACAACTTACCTTGATACCTCAAGATACCATCACCACTAATATCAAAGGTCATAACCTTTTGTTGTTCCACATCATTCTTAATCTGCATAAGAATGAGATCCAAAGTTTGCTTCACCTCAGCGCAAAGAGATGATTTTACCACCTCTTGCATAATTTCCCTTTCATTCTTGAAGTACAAAAGACAAACTACCAAGTTAGACAAATGGTGAATATCCTTCACCAATCCTCTTTTCTCCTCATCCATATGATATAAATACTCCCATAGACAACATACTAAGAGCATCAACAACTATATTAGCTTTACTTGTTTCATAATCTGAACCAGGACCTGACCGTAATGGGTATCTCAAGTCCACCAAGGATCAGAGATCACTCCCTTTGCCTAGTCAAACATAAGACAATACAACTAGTAGTGGATGAATTTCAAACATATAATAAGATAGACTGAGTTTTGAACATATAACAAGATATATAACTCAGCTAACTCAGAAGAAAATCCAAGAACTCAACTGATATCTCCATAGTAATCCACGAAAGCCTTTAAGCAAACCAAAACCAATCTAAGTCGGGACATGCCCCCGATTATATCTAAAAAAATCCAATAGAAGTTGTCTAAGACATAAATAAAACAAGACTTCAAAATGATAGCCCTTCTGGAGAATGGAAGCTCACCACTTCAAAACTGACCGATGACAACCCAGAAATCCTATCACTGTATAGGAAAAATAGAAGTATCTCCAATTTTTGCATTGCATAGGGATACAACATTCGAAGACAGTTAGCGGGGTGAGCGTTAGCATGTAACTCAGGGAAGTCATAAAACAATGCCAAGTTAAAACCACAGCAAAATTCATATGCACACATTGTACATACACACACATATATATATATAACATGCTGTGACTGGGAACAAGGTTTAGCATGGAAGTAAAATATTAGTCTGGAAAAACATTAGTCTGGACTTTGTAGCTTAATAATCGTCATAAATAAAAGGCACCCACGAGCTATATGAGCTTAACCCCCTGCTAAAATGGACCAGTGCATGTTAGCTGCACGAACTAGAGAATAATCATATGAGCATATGCACCAAGGGTGATTCGAACAGCCAGTCATATATTAAGGGTGACTCAAACACCCAGTCATAAAGCAAGAGTGACTCAAACACCTGACCATTTAGACCCCCACACCATAAATGTGGTAGCTAACATCGGTTCCTTGGGACCTCCACTTTCACGGCCTAGCTACACAACCCCCCTTTTAAGTCTAATTAGGACATTTACATATTCCCAATCATTGAACCATGTTACACATCAGGTATATACGGTTGATATCGTCATACCAACTACACTTGCAAGCTTATAATTATGCCATTACAATTCCATTAACTTGGAGGAACGCCTCGACCGGCTTTTTTCATTAAATTAGTGTGGGGGAATGCCACAACCCTTTTTGTCCATTAAATCACATTTGGTTCTTTAGCCTTTTATGTAGTGCAATAATTTCGAAGGTATTTTCAATACGTATATTCTCATGTTCAAAGCAAGATTCATAAGATTGGGTTGAGGTTATCACCAATTGAATTATCAGAATCCACATAACTGGGGGAATTCACGATCCCCTAGTTAATTCACTATGCCCATGCACCCTAGACATCAAAACCATCATTAAAGCATGAAAATTTACATATAAAGCATAAGAACACCATTTAAGGAAACAATCATTCTAAACCTCAACCCACATTCCAAAGCTAATATTCAAAACCACTTGAATAACAATTCAAAGCATACGCTTTAACAAAATAAGTTTCGGGGAAGAGTAATATGCCTGAATATATCACAATTATGGAGAGAAATCACCCTTGGAAGCTCTAGATGACAAACCTTAAGAAACCCTAGCGTGTCCTTGCTTTAGGGGATTTTAGAGAGAGGAGAGTATGTTTTGATTTATTAAAAGATAGAAATAACCCCTTTTTATTATTTATGGACGTGGGTTCTAAGTGAGAAAAGGAGGGAAATGTCCAAAATGCCCTTAATTAAAAGCTAAAAATTTATCACCAGTGATGATGGGTCATCCTACGACTCGTAAGGACACGTTACAACTCGTCACCTCGAGTCGTAGTCTGTATAGTAGCATAAGGTACCCAAATTGGTCTGACTACGAGTCGTACCCTATGACTCATGCTCAGACCTTACGACTAGTGAGGTTCAATCATAGACACATCAGAAACAAGGAACCATTACACTGGTTTGGCTATAGAAAGGACCATATAACTCGTTACGTGCTAGTCATACTCAAGTTAGAGACATTGGATAACACACTGGTTACCTACGATTTGGGGTCCCACGACACATAATGACACTTTACGACTCATAAGGTGAGTCATAGGGTTTTGCAGTAAGCTTAAAATTAAGGAATTTTCTATGGACCAAAGTTTAAGATGTTACGTTCTCCCCCCAAGGATCATTTGTCCCCGAATGATGAGTTAAGGCATTCATTAGCATGATTTAATATGGAAACATAACCACAATTTTCTTTAACAAAGTCAGAAAATAAAGATGTTAAGGAATACACATACCTTAAGTACGATTACCCAAAGCGAGAAACATGAATGGATATTTGGACTTCATGACCTCTTCAGTTTTTCAAGTAGCCTCTTCAACCTTATCATTTCTCCATAGAACCATCACCGAAGCCACTTCCTTAGTCCTCAAACGACGGACTTGCCTATCCAAAATCTCCACCGGGACTTTCTCATAAGATAAGGAATCCAAAATAATCACACTTTTCAAAGGAACAACCGAGGAAGGATCACCCACACTTTTCTTTAACATCAAAACATGAAAGACCGAGTGAATGAAACCTAAACTAGACGGCAAATCCAACTCATAAACCATATTGCCCACTCTTCTCAAAATCAAGTATGGACCTATATATCGGGACTGAGCTTCTCTTTCTTTGCAAACCTTATTACTTCCTTCACAGGAGACACCTTGAAGAACACCCAATCACCAACATCAAACTCTAACTCCCATTAGGCGAGTTAAACCTATCCCTAATTGCCTTCACCTTCTCCATGGTCTGATGGGCCAAATTAGGATCAAATAATCTAGTCTCACCAACCTCAAACTACCCAATAGGAGGTCTACACTTCCTACCATAAAGAGCCTCGAAAGGAGCCATCCCAATACTCGAGTGATAACTATTTTTATAAGCAAACTCAATGAGAGGCAAATGATCAACCCAACTACCACCAAAGTCAATCACACAGGCCCTTTGCATATCTTTCAAAGTCTAAATAGTCCTCTCTACTTGTCCATTCGTCTGAAGGTGGAAAACAGTGCTAATGTTTACCTTAGTTTCCAAACCTCTCTGAAATGACTGCCAAAAGTGAAATAAGAACTACGTACCTCAATCAGATATAATAGAAACAGGCTCACCATGCAACTTCACAATCTCTTGAATGAACAACTTAGGATAATCCTCTCCAAAATAAGTAGTCTTTACTGGCAAGAAATAAGCAAACTTGGTCATCCTATCCACGATGACCCAAATTGAATCAAACTAACTACGACACAGCAGAATACCAGTAACAAAGTCCATGTTAATTACTTTCAACTTCCATATGGGCAACTCAATATCTTGAGATAAACCACCAGGCCTCAAGTGTTCCACCTTTACTTGCTGACAAATAATACACTTAGCCACAACCTTCTTCGTGTGGTTCCACTAATAAATCTCCTTCAAATTATGGTACATCTTCATCAATCCAGAATAAACAGTGTACCTTGACTCGTGAGCCTCATCTAAGATCCTCTCTCATAGCCTATCGACATAGGAACACATAATCTACCTTGGTACCTCTAGATACCATCACCACCAATGTCAAAAGACATGACTTTCTACAGACCTACATCATCCTTTGTCTACATCAAGATATGATCTAAAACCTGCTTCTCCTTCACCTCAGTACCAAGAGAAGACTTTGCCACCTCTTGAACGATCACTTCATCAAAAGTGAGAGTATATAACCAATTCTAGCCTGTACCAGCACCAGAAGCAGACATAGATGCAAAAAAAGCACCCTTTGGTGCAGGAGCAGATGAAAAAAAAATTGGAACCATGTTCTCTCCCGAAGCACCGTTATCAACCGAATAATTTTTGAGCATATGGCCTGGATGACCATATTTGAAAGATATGTCTCTTTCCTCATCGCAAAATCTCTGATGCAGCCAACCACAGAACCTGCAGGGAGAACAAGATGAAGTCGATTGGGCTCCACTAGCCTGAGATTAAGCACCCTGCACTTTGAAGTTGTCGCCACCCTGCTGACACCTATCACCGAACTACTTCGGGTAGGGAGCACTAGCTATGGAGAAAGAACCAGAACTCCCCCACTTCTTCTTTGGCCACTTCCCACCATCCTTACCACTTTTTTGACCACCCTATTCAGAGAACCTGAACTTCTTACCCTGTCTTTCCCTATCTCAACCTATTTCCTATTTTCATCCTCTACCTATTGTTTATGAATAACCAACCTAGAAATATCAATGTCCTTGATCAGCAAACCATTTTACTTTCAAGGATCAAATCTTGAGATAATTCTGAAGCGAACTTTCTCATCCCAGACTTCATATCAGACACCAATTTTAGAGTATACCTAGACAACTGGTAAAATTTTAAGGCATTCTCCTTGACCGACATCTTCCCCTATTTTAGATTAACAAATTTCTCCATTTTTGCTTCCCTCAACTCCTGAGAAAAGAAACGGTCTAGAAAAGTATTGGAGAAAGTCTCCCGCAATAATGAATCCTCAATATTCCGACCCCTTGCCTGACCATTCCTCGTACCATTGGTAAGCCACATCCATTAGTTGATAGGCAACAAAATTCACCTCTTCCACATTCATGACCCGCATCACTTTAAAGATCTTTTCCATCTCATCCAGAATACCCTGAGGATCCTCCTCCACCTTAACACCGATAAAATTAGGAGGACACATCCTCATGAACTGGCCAACCCTTGTGGCCTCAGGAGATTAAATACCAGATGCACCACGCTCAGTCAGAAAAGATACAACTGAGCAATCATATGAATCAACTGGTAAAATTTTGCATTCATCACAACACCCTGGGGAGGATTATAAGAACTTGTAGAACTCTAGAACAATTAGGAACAGGACCCTTAGACCGAGTATGGATCCCATGAGTAGAGAGTGTCCCATCAACATTATCCCCAGTTAGGACAAAGGAGGTTTTTTGCATCTCAGATCGTCGACGTATGATCTGAAAAATGAGTACACAGGAATTCAGAAGAATCCAAGACCTTAGACTCCAAGCTTAAAAATAGAGTACCAAGAAAGAGAAACATTTCCTAAATGCCTTGTAGACTCCCCCTTATGTGTGTGGCGCGTTACATACCCCTAAAAGAGATTTTACTCGACACGGCTTTGTGGACTCCCCAATTGACCATGAACCTAAGGCTCTGATACCAACTTGACACGACCCAAATTGGGGCCTTGTATTAATGGGCATCCCACGTCTAACCCAGACTGAGGACCACCCTCAATACCCAACCCAACTATCCAAACACATAACTTATGTCGGCTGAATTCCAAACATATAACAAAATAGCATATCTATTCAATTCTCGACTCTGGGATAGGTCTATGACCGTGACCAACCCAAACGAGTCAAATCGTCCAAACCCAGCTAATAACAAAACCATAAACCAACTCATGCACCTTATACCAAATGAGTTCCATTATAAACATATATATAGTCCAAAATATAAAAGAATGGAACAACCAACAATACCATCCAATGGTGTCAACCCTAATACCAATGTCAATACAAAGGCTGACATCGATACTGACACCGCCTATACCAACCTATAGTAGTCTCACTAAAGCCTCTAACCAAAAGAAAACTAATATCCGATTGGGACATGCCTCCAACCATAGCCAAAACCAATATCCATAAAATAACCAAAGTATATAAAGAAATCCATGATATGAAATGGATCCTTCCAGAATATGGAAGCTCAACACTTCAATCCAACTGAGCTGGTCCCAAAATCCAATCACTATGCATAAAGAGTAGAATGGTTGATTCCTGCATCGTGTGGGGATATAATCACCCGAAGATGGGTTAGCGGGTGAATGCAAGCAAGCGCTCAGGATAAGGATAAAATAATGCCAAATAGTAAAACCAAGTAAACCAACCATATATATCCACAACCATACATATATATAAATAGCCATGCGGGGAAAGGGGACCGAGTTTAGCATGCATTTAAAACCTTTAACCTGGGTATGTGTAGCTTAACCATCCTAGAACTACCCAGGGGCTATATGGGTTCAGTGTAACCCCCTGAGCGGGCCCCAATGCGTATAGCCGCACAGACCAGAGATACCATAAGAGTAGGGGAATCACAAGTACCCTTCGCTCTCTATGATACATATGTACAAGTGTACTTAGAGGATTCCCGTGTACCTCATAAGTATCATATATGGTCGCTATGACCAACCCTCATGTCAGCAAACATGGGTTTCCAGTGTCCATCCATTAGACTCACACCTTCACGGTTAGTTATCATACCCCGCGATTATTGCCCAATAAAAACTATTACCACACAACCAAACCACCATTTCATTTATTATTTATCAAGGCTATAAGTAGTGGTATCTTCATACTAACTATAGTTTACAAGCAATGTCCTTAACCAACCTTTTATAGCATAAGGGATTCCCGTGTATCCATAGATTACATTACCAAATAGACTTTGGGGAATACCATGTACCCTACAAGTGTTTCATTATTGAGTTTACTTGGGGGATTCCGTTCTACCCCACAAGTGTCCCATTAAACCAATTATCATAACCATCAATACCTTACCATTTAATAATTTCAAACCATTTAAACTATTTATACCATTTAGGGTTCCATTACCGAGTTATACAATGCAATTGTTCAATGAAAATCCAACAATTTAACCAAAAACATTCTCATAGGCATTTTATCAAACATGTTGGGGGCATATTGTTTCCAAAGCCAAAACCAAGTACCAATTACCCATTCCATGCAACCAACTGTTCAAACCACCATAATAATATGAAAACTATAAGCAAAAGATATGGGAAAACCATAACAAATCAGTATAACCAAACCCCCAACATATATTTGAAACCCAAAGCCATACCACAATTATGCTACGAAAACAATTCATAAAACATGCCTTTAGTTGGAACTAACAGTGAGGGAGGAGTAACTTGCCTTAGATTAGAATATAATGGAGAGAAATCACCTTAGCAAGTCTTCAAATTGATCCTATTGAAGAAACCCTAGCCTTCCTTAACCCAAAAGCCTTGAGAGAATTTGAGAGTGTTTTAAGAGAGTTTCTAAGTGCTTAAGATTAGAATAATAGGATAAACAATGTTCCAAGAGTAATATATAAGTCATGGGGCCTTAAGAGTTTAAGAGGGAAAATGTTCATATTATCCCCAACTTAAACTGTTTAAAATTTCCGCAGGTGGGTACGACCACCCCATACCAACCGTACCCTAGGGTAAGAGTGGTACTCACCACTCATATCCCAACCATAACCTTACCCCCACACTGTTCAGCATACGACCAACCAAGACAAATCGTATCGAACCATACGACTAGTACCATGAAGTCATACCGTAGGCAGAATAGAATCACCTAGACCAAACCTTAGGGCAACATACGAGAGACATCTTACCAATCGTACCCTAACATACGACGTTTTTGTTCCAATAATACCTTGGACACAAATCGACCAACCCATACCACCTAACACTGGATAACATACGAATACTACCATACGAGTCACACCCCAGCATATGAAAAGTTACCCTTAGTCGTATGATGTCCAGAAGCTAAAAGTCGAAGAAATTTTCTAAGGGTCAAAACCCAGCGTGTTTCATATACAAACGCTTATCATTAAGAGTTTGCAACACTATACGGAGGTGATTGGCATTTTCCTCCTCACTTTTAGAATATACCAAGATGTCATCAATAAACATAATAACGAACAAATCCAAAAATTGATGAAATATCCAATTCATAAGATCTATAAATGTCATTGGGGAAATAGTTAAATCGAAAGACATGATAAAGAACTTATAATGGCCATACCGGGTATGAAAAATAGCCTTAAGGATATTTACCCCCTAATCTTTAACTGATGATAACCCAACTGAAGATCAATCTTAGAAAAGTACTTAGCACCCTGAAGATGGTCAAACAGGTCATCAATCCTAGGAAGAGAATACTTATTCTTCACAGTCATCTTATTCAAGTGTCAATAGTCTATACATATTCGAAAGGACCCATCCTTCTTACACACGAAGAGCACAGGGGTACCCCACGGAGAGACACTAGGACGGATGAAACCCTTATTAAGAAGATCTTTCAACTGCTTCTTGAGTTCCTTTAACCCAGCCGAAGCTATTTAGGGAGATATAGAGATAGGATGGGTATCCTAAAGAAGATTAATCCCAAAGTCTATTTCCTATCGGGAGAAATACCAAGAAGATTATTGGGAAACACTTCGGGAAACTCATTGACTACAGGGACAGATTTCAAGGAAGGACTTTTAAAATCAGAATCCTTAACCCAAACTAAATGATAGAGACACACCTTGGAAATAAACTTCCAGGATCTAAGAAATGAAATAAACCTTTCCTTAGGCACTAGGGAACTAACTTCCCACTCAATCACCGGTTCATTTGGGAATTAGAAACTGACCCTTCGGGTTAAAAAATCTAAAAAGGCATAGCATGAGTGAAGCCAATCTATCACCAAGATTACATCAAAATATACCATAATCAACTCTATCAAGGCACCAAAGTCGCCCTACCACAGATAGACACCATACAACCCTTATAGACCCTTCTAGCCATAATAGAATCAACCATTGGGGTAGACACAGAAAAGGGATCAGAAATGTACTCAAGACCAAAACCAAAATGAACAGTCACATAAGGGGTCACATAAGAAAGAATAGACCTCCGATCAAGTAAGCAATACACGTCATGAGAGAAGAGTTATAAGTACCAGCGATAATATTAGGAGAAGCCTCAGATTCCTAAAGTATGGCGAGAACATACAAACAATTTCAACCCGTACCGGTACCAGAAGTAGCACCCTTAGGTGCTAGAGCTGAAGACGTAGCAAACAAAACTTTATTATCCCCAAAAGCAACCTTTGAAGAACACTCTTGCTACATGTGAGCAAGATGACCACACTTAAAACACTTATTCCTTCCCTCATCACATACTTCGCGGTGCATCCACCCACAAAAATGACAAAGAGGATAAGATGGAGCTGACTGGGCCTCACTGGCCTTAGATTAGGCACCTTATTCCTGAAACCTACTGTTGCTCTAACATCTACAATCACCGGACAACTTTGGATATAGAGCACTCGTCGTAGAGTAAGAACCAGAATTTCCCCACTTCTTCTTAGACCACTGCCTGCCATCTCTACCACCATTCTGCTGGCCTCTACCCTGCTCTGAATATTTGAATTTATTACTTTGCCTCTCTCTTATTTTAGCTTGTTTCTTTATTTCTTCCTCAACTTTCTGCATATACACACAAGCCTAGAGATATCCATGTCCTTGTTCAGCAAGGTGGCCTTGCATTCCAACACCAAGTCCTGAGGCAAACTTGAAGTGAACTTCCTCATTCTAGCCCTCATAGAAGATACCAACTCCGAAGCTTAGTGAGACAGTTGATGAACTTTCAAGACGTACTCCTTTACAGTCATTCTACCTTGCTTCAAATTCACAAACTCCTCAGCCTTTTCTTTTCTCAACTCCTAAGGAAATAAGCTATCAAGAAAGGCACTAAAAAGGTCCTCCCACATAGTTGGCTTAGCATACTCACCTCTCGACTGATCCCACTCCTCAAAGCACTGATATGCCACATTCTTCAATTGGTATGTGGCAAACTCCACACCCTTTGAGTCAGAAACATGCATTACTCAAAAGATATTTTCCATCTCATCAATGAACCCTTGAGGATCCTCCTCAACCTTAGAGCCAGTAAAGGTCGGAGGACTCAAACTCATAAATTGGTCAACTCTAGTAACCTCAGAAGATGGAGTAATAGAAACCACACAGTCAGGCTAACAGGACAGAAAAGTCACCAACTGAGTTAGTAGATAAATAGATCGATGGAATTCGGCATTAGAACTATCTCCTTGGGGCAGTGGGCATTATCATCATCAGCTGGAGAAATTCGATGAGGACCGATAGGGATCGGTGGAACTCTACATGGGCAATCAGAAGTAGGGCTAGACCGAGTTTATACTCCATAAGTAGGATGAGTTTTATCCATATTTTCCTCGAGTGGGACAGAGGAGTTTTCATGAGCATCAGATCTTCGGGGAGGCATGATCTGAAATGTGAACAAATAGAAATTAGAGGATATTCAAGACCTTAGACTCTATATCCCCAAAATAGAGCACAAGAAAGGGAAACATTCCAAAATTCCTCACAGCCTCTCCCTTATAAGTGTGGCATGCTACACACCCATAAAAGAGACTCTACTTGATACAGCTTTATGGACACACAATTGACCATAAACCTAGGGCCCTGATACCAACTTATCACGACCCAATCTAAGGCCAGGTCATGACGGGTATCTCAAGTCCATCAAGGACCAAAAATACCCCTTTGCCTAGTCAAACAAAACATAATACAACTAGCAGTGGATAAATTCCGAATGTATAGCAAGATAGACTAAGTTCCAAATATATACCAAGATATATAACTCAACTAACTCAAAAAGGAATCTAAGAATTCAACTGATATCCCAATCCACAGTAATCCATAAAAGACTCTAAACAGACCAAAACCAATCTAAGTAGGAACATGCCTTCGTAGATAGCCAAAAGAATCCAATAGATGCACTCTAATACATAAATAAAACAAGAATTTAAAGTGATATCCCTTCCATAGAATGAAAGCTCACCATCTCAAAGCTGACTGCTGACAACCCAGAAATCTTATCACTACACAAGAAAAGTAGAAGTATCTCTTGTTCCTGTATTGCATGGGGATACAACGTCTGGAAATGGTTAGCGGTGTAAGTGCTATCTTGTAACTCGGGAAAAGGATAAAATAATGCCAATTCAAAACTACAGTTAAATCCATATGCACACATTATACATACACACACACACATATATATATAATATGCTGGAATAGGGAACAAGGTTTATCATGAAAGTAAAACATTAGCATGGACTGTGTAGTTTAACCATCATAAAATAAGGCATCCATGGGCTATATGGGCTCAGTTCCCCCTGCTGAAAGGGCCCTAGTGCGTGTTAGTCGTACAAACCAGAGAATAAGCATATATGCATATACACCAAG
The DNA here is from genome assembly GCF_002878395.1 of Capsicum annuum. NCBI lineage: Eukaryota > Viridiplantae > Streptophyta > Magnoliopsida > Solanales > Solanaceae > Capsicum > Capsicum annuum. The sequence continues at coordinate 201,490,589 of NC_061117.1, forward strand.
GGTGACTCAAACACCCGGTCATATATCAAGGGTGACTCAAACACTCGATCATAAAGCAAGGGTGACTCGAACACCCAGCTATTTAGATCCCCACACCGGCAAATGTGGTTTCTAGCATCGGTCCTTCGGGACCTCCACTTTCATGGTCTAGCTACACAACCCTCTTTAAGCTGAATTAAAACATTTATAATTTCCATTCATTGAACTATGTTACACATCAAGCATACACCGTTGGAATCATCATACCAACTACACTTGCAAGCTTATAATTATGCCATTACAATTTGATTAACATGGGGGAATGCCTCGAACCCCTTTGTTCATTAAATCAGTGTGGGGGAATGCCATGACCCCCTTTGTTCATTAAATAAAATTTAGTTCTTTAGCCTTTTATGCTATGCAATAGTTTCAAAGGTATTTTCAATGCATATATTATCATGTTCAAAGCAAGTTTCACAAGATTAGGTTGAGGTTATCACTAATTCAATTATCAAAATCCACATAATTGAGGGAATCCACGACCTCCTAATTTATTCACCAAGACCATACACCCCACACATTCAAAACCATCACTAAAGCATGAAAAATTACATATAAACCATGGGAACATAATTTAAGGAAATAATCATTCAAATACCTCAACCCACATTCCAACGACGACATTCAAAACCACTTGAATAATAATTCAAAACACATGCTTTAACAAAATAATATTTGGGGAAGAGTAACATGCTTCAAAATATCACAATTATGAAGATAAATCACCCTTGGAAGCTCTAGATGATCAACCTTAAGAAACCCTAGCTTGTCCATGCTATGGGGAATTTTGGAGAGAAAAGAGTGTGTTTTGATTTGTTATTGTTTCATGGACGTGGGGTCTAAGTGGGGGAAGGAGGAAAATATCCAAAATACCCTTAATTAAAAGCTGAAAATTTATCGCCAATGACGACGGGTCACCCTACAACTTGCAAGGATACGTTACGACTCGTCACCTCAAGTCGTAGTTTGTACAGTAGCATAAGGCACCCACACTAGTCTGACTATGAGTCGTACCCTATGACTCATGCTCAGACCTTATGACTCATGAGGTTCAATCGTAGACACATAGAAAACAAGGAACTATAACACTATTTTGGCTATGAAAGGGACCCTACGATTCATAAAGAGTCCATATGAATTATTTCATCCTAGATGTACTCAAGTTAGAGATTTAGGTAACACACAAGTCACTCTATGATTTGGGGTCCCAAGACCCATAATGACACTTTACGACTTGTAAGGTGAGTCGTAGGTTTGGCAGTAAGCTCAAAATTAAGGAATTTTCCAAGGACCAAAATTCGGGGTGTTACAACGTGGATGATAGTGAAGACTCATGTCGTAATTCTTAAGTTATTCAAACCATTTCCTCTACCGAAGATTGAAATCCTTCTGGGTAAACATATACTGCAAGCTCTTATGATAGGAATAAATATCCATATATACCTCATACAAATAATGGTGCCACATCTTCAAAGAAAAAACCACAAACGCCAAATCCAAATAGGGCTGTGCAAAAATCGAACCGATAAAAATATTATTGGTTTATTGTTATTGGGTTATTGGATTAACTGTTTTTTAATGATTTTATAAAAAATATTACTGGGTTATTGATTCGGTTTGATTTTTCTTATTGGGTTATTGGGTAAACCGATAACCCAATAAGAATATATATATATATATATATATATATATATATATGTACATATATATAAATTAACAAACTCTTATACAAATTAATCTCTACAAATTAACAAACCTATTACTTCAATTATATAAACTCTTAGTTTCTCCAAACAATATTTAGTTCAAACTTGAAGATTATTGTAAATTAAAACACATTATGTAGGATCTTTGTTTGCAACTAAGATTCAATTATTTTTCATGTTAGTTACTACCATTTCTATTTTATGAGTATTTTTTATCGGTTAAACCAAAAATTGAACCGTTAAGGACTAAAAACCGATAAAAAATATCTTATTGGTTTGGTTATTGGTTTAGCATATTTAAAAAACCAAAAACCGAAAAACTGAACCGATAATATGTAAAATCGAACCGAACCGACCGATGCACACCCCTAACTCCAAATCATGAGTTGGATAATTCATTTCATGAACCTTAAGTTGCCGAGAAGCATAGGCCACAACCCAACCATGCTGCATCAAGACACAACCCAATCCTACACAGAATGAATCATAATACACCACAAATCCATTAGTACCCTTGTACGGGGTCAATAGTGGCTCAGAAGTCAACTTATCCTTCAACTTCTCAAAGCTACCCTCATAAGCATCAGACCAAAAGAACTTCACCTTTTTCTGAGTCAACTTCGTCAACGGAGCAACAATAGAAGAGAAACTCTGTACAAACCTCCTGTAATAACCAACCAAACCCAAGAATCTCCGAATATCGGTTGAAGTTGTGGTCCAGCCCACCTCTTAACCACCTTAAATTTCTGTGGATCCACCTTGAACCCGTCGCTAGAAACAATATGCCCAAGGAAAGTCACAGCATTCAACCAAAACTCACACTTGAAAAACTTAGTATACAATTTCTGATCCTTAAGAGTCTGCAACACAATTCGTAGGTGATTGGCATGATCCTCTTCACTCTTAGAATAAACCAAGATATCATCAATGAAGACAACAACAAATATGTCCAGCAACTGTCTGAACACTCGATTCATGAGATCCATGAAGCAATTGGAGCATTAGTGAACATAAATGACATTACCAGGAATTCATAATGACCATACCGGTTTTGAAGGTAGTCTTAGGGATTTTAGTCTTCCTAATCTTCAATTGATGATAACCCAAATGAAAATCAATCTTAGAGAAACATTTATCACCCTGAAGTTGGACAAAAAGATCATCTATCCTAGAAAGAGAAACTTATTCATCACCATAACCTTATTCAACTGTCGATAATCTATACATATCTGAATATACCCATCTTTCTTATACACGAAAAGAACAGGAGCACTCCATGGAGAAACACTAGGACGAATGAAACCCTTATCAAGGAGATCCTTTAACTACTCTTTTAGCTCCTTCAACTCAACCAGAGTCATTCTATAACAAGGAATAGAGATAGGACGGGTATCCGGTAGAAGATCAATCCCAAAGTCTATTTCCTTATCGCTAGGAATACTAGGAAGATCCTCAAAAAATGCATCAGGAAACTCATTGACAATAGGAACAGATTGCAAAGAGAGACCCTCAGAATTAGAATCTTTAACCCAAACCAAATGATATAAACGCCTCTTGGAAATCAATTTCCTGGCTCTAAGATAAGAAATAAACCTTTCTTTGGGTACTAAGGGACTCCCCTCCCATGAAATTACCGATTCATTGGGGAATTAGAAACTAACTTTTTGAGTCCTATAATTCAAAGATGCATAGCACGAATGAAGCTAATCCGGCCCTAGGATTATATCAAAGTCTACCATATCAAGCTCTGCCAAATTCACCAATGTTTCTCTATGAAGGATAAACACAACACAACTCCTATAGATTCTTCTAGCAACTATAGAATCACCTACCAGAGTAGACACAGAAAAGGGGTCAAAAATACTTCGAGGACCAAAACCAAAATGTATAGCCATATTAGGGGTCACATAAGAAAGGGTAGACCCCAAATCAAGAAAACAATACACATCTCAAGAGAAAAGCTTTAATTTACCAGTAACAACATCAGGAGATACCTTGAATTCCTGACGAGTGGTAAGAGCTTAGAAATAATTTTGGCCAGTGTCGGTATCAGAAGTAGCACCTTTTGGTGCAGGAGCTGATGAAGTAGCAATCGGGACCTTATTAGCTTTGGTAGCTACCTTAGCTGAAGGACAATCTCACTGCATGTGACCAAGATGACCCGAATTAAAGCACCGATTTCTCCTCTTATCACAATAACCCCAGTGACGCTGACCAAAAAATCCAAAAAGAGTACATGGTGGGGCTGACTAAGCTTCACTAGCCTAAGATTGGGCACCCTATGCCTTAAGACCACTACTAATCTAAAATCAATGATCACTAGATGACTTTGAATAACGAGCACTAGTTGAAGAATATAAAACAGAATTTCCCTAAGTCTTCTTCGTGATCCACTGTCTACCATCTCTCCTACTAGCTTGCTGACCTCCACCCTGCTCTGAATACCTAAACTTTTGATTCTACCTCTCTCCAATCTTTACCTATTTTTTCTTTTCATTCTCCACTGCTATATATAAATACTGCTATATATAAACCATAAGTCTAGAGATATTCATATCATTATTCAACATCGTAACCTTATATTCCAATACCAAGTTGCGAGATAAACCAGAAAAAACTTCCTTATTTTAGCCCTCATACTAGACACCAACTCTGGAGCATACCGAGACAACTGATGAACTTTAGGGTGTATTCCTTCATACTCATCCTACCTTACCTCAAGTTTATGACCTCTTCAGACTTAGCCTCCCTCAAGTTCTGAGAAAAGAAATAATCATTAAAAGCACCAGAAAACTCCTTCTACATTGCCCACTCAGCATCATCACCCCTATAACTACTCTCACTTCTTATACCATTGATAAGAAATATCTTTCAACTGATAAGTGACAAACTCTACACCCTCTACCTCAGTAGCATACACCACTCTAAAAAATTTCTCTATCTCATCAATGAATCCTTGAGGATCCTCCTCAACCGTAGAGCCAGTAAAGGTTGGAGGATTTAACCTTATAAGCTATCCAACCCGGGTAACCTCAGATAAACCACCGTAGAACCAACACGGTCAGATTGATGAGACTGAGAGGACACTAACTGAGTAAGCAGATAAATTGATCGATACAACTCTGCATTAGAAATATCCCCTCTGAGGTGACTAAGAATGAGTGTCACTAGACGAGGAAAGACTAGTGAAGCCGGTAAAACTCCACGTAGGGCACTACAATCAAGAGCAGGGACCCTAAACTGGGTCTGCACCCTATAAGTAGGTTGAATTCCATCTACATTAGCCTTAGGTAAGACAGAGGGCCCAACAGAGTCCCTATAAATATCATATCTTTAGGGAGGCATGATGAAACATGAGCAAACTGTGAGTTAGGAAATTTCATGAAACCAAACTCTATAGACAAAATAGAATACAAGATAGGGAAATATTTCTAAATTTATTGTAGCCTTCCCCTTATGAGTGTGGTGCGCTACACACCCATAAATGGGACTCTACTCGATACGTTTTTTTGGACACCCAACGACCCTGAACCTATGCTCTTATACCAAGTTTGGTATGACCCAAACTAGGGTATGGTTTTAACAGGCATCTCAAGTTTACCAAGGACTGGAGACTACCCCTTTAGCCTATCTAACCAGAACATAATATGGAATAATAATAGCGGAAGTAACCAAATATAAAGATAAGACAATTAATGTAACTCAAATAGGACTAAGAGTTCAAACAACGACCAACCCACAATCTGTCCATAAAAGACTATAAACCAAAATACCAAGTTAGGTTGGGACATGCCCCCGACCATTGCCAAAACAAGAATCCAAAATATGAAAAAAAACTGATAGGATTTCAATACTCATAAGAAAAGTAATGAAATGTCTGGTCTTTTATAAGATGAAGGCTCACCACTTTAACATGACCAATCGATGAATTAGAATCCACCTAATACTGTAGAGGGGTAAAAGAGGTGTCCACAGACCCTACATTATGAAATAATGTAACGTCCTAGGACTGTTAGCAGGGTGAGCACTAGCATGTAACTTAGAATAAGGGATAAGATAATATCATTTTCCAAAACAAAACCAAATCTTTATATACATTTTAGATACATGCATGTATATATATAAGATATCAGGATAAGGTACAAGGTTTAAGCATGATATTTAAAACCATTAACTCAGACTATGTATCTCTAACTGTCCTAAGGGTACTCACGGGCTATATGGGTTCAGCTCTCCCTGATGAAAGGGTCCCGTGCATGTTGGCCACACGAACCAGGAAATTCCTGGGAAGGACTAGGGAATCCATGACCCCAACCATTCCAAAATATGTATATATAATGTGTGAACTATGCACATGACCATTAAGGCCCTCATGCCGGCAAATGTAGTTTCCAGTATCGTTCCTCTCGATACCTCCACCTTTCACGACGAGCTACATAACCCCCTTTAATCCCAAATTAAAACCATTTTCACACATTCCCATCCATTTATTTATGAACTATTTATTAAGTCATTTACCGTTGGCATCCCCATACCAATATGCTTGCAAGCTTATAAAATTATTCCATTTTAATTATCCATCAACTTGGGGGAATACACAACCCCTAATATCTAATTTAAAACCAAATCATGCCCACCAAGGCTTTCAAAATCATTTTATTCCATTAACTTTTATGCAATGCAATAGTTTTAAAATTGATTAAATTATGCATATGGCCAATTTCATGAGGTGGATTGAGGTTATTACCAATTCCAACATCAAAATCCATAATTTTGGGAGAATCCATGACCCCCATTCTATTTATCAGACCCACGCACCCAATGAGTTCCAAAATCCATCAATAAAGCATAAACAAATGCATGTAAACCATGGAAATACCATTTAAACAATAACCATCCAAAATCCTCAACCCAAATTCAAAAAACAAACATTAAAACCACATGAATATCAAACCATTGCATGCCATAAAAAAATACAAGTTTAGAAAAGAGATACATGCCTGAAAATACCAAGAATTTATAGAAAAAACCACACTTTGAGCCACAGATGACTAACCTTAGCTTTGTTCATGACTTGGGAATTTGAGAAAGAAGAGAGTTGTTTTTTATTTGGTAAAATATGAAAATAAGACCCTTTTGGTGTTTTATGGTCGTGGATTAAAATTGGGGATGAGAGAAAATGACCAAAGTGCCTACAATTAAATTCAGGAAAATTGTCACTTGGTCGTTACCAGTTATATAACGACCCATGATGACAGGTCATGAGTTGTTACCATGACTTGTGGTCCAGAAAAAAACTCAGATCCACCCACTGGTTTGGTCACGAGCCCCACCCTACGACTAGTGACGTCACTCTACGGTTTGTGAGGTCCATCGATGACCAAGAGAGTAACCAAGGCTATCTCACTAGTGGGACTATGAGCCTCTTTTTACAACTCGTATTGAGTTACCATGACTCATAAGGATCTAGTCGTGATCCCAATAGAAACTTATGAAAACCCTACTAGTTAGACTATGATAGGCACTATATGACTCGTGAGGAGTTTTCACGACTTGTCACCTAAGTCATAACCTAAGCAGTAATCATAATCACTGAGAAAATTTATAGTCCAAAAACCCAGGGTATTGCACAAAGATAGCTTCTACACATAACATCAATAGTTTTCATCACTTTGGCTGACAACAAGAATAATTGTGACCAATAAGATTACACCAAAGATCACAGATTGAACCAACTGGATCCTCCCTACATAAGAGAGCTTTTTAGTAGTCCATCCCGAGATTCTAGATATAATCTTCTCAATAAGGGGTTGCCATTGTAATAAGGTGGGATTTTTGGAAGCTATAGGAACCCACAAATATTTAAAGGGGAGGTCATCTCTACTATAGCCAAGATAGTCTAGGATTCTGATTTATTCAGCATATGAGACTCCTCCCCCTTCTCAAACAAAAAAAATACACAACACTCTTATCCAAATTAGCTTTCAATCTAAAGGCCTGGGAAAAAAATATTAAAGCAGTGATTACTTGCTTGGACAAAGAATAGATATCCTCTAGTGAAAAGTAGAAGATCATTTGCAAAAGCAAAGTGTGTGAGTTCCAACTCTGAACATCTAGGATGGAACTTAAATGAGTGATCTTGCTTCATCCCCTTCAAATTTCTGCTCTCAAATACTCCATGGCAATATCAAAGAGGTAAGGAGAGATTGGATCCCGTTGCCTCAATCCTTTTGCTGCATTGAAAGGAGGAGAAGACTCTCCATTTATAATAACTAAGTAGTTCACTGTTTGAATGCACTCCATGATCCATGTTATAAACTTTCCAGAAAACTACAACTTTTCCAACATTTGTCTAATAAAGCCCTATTCTACAGAATCATAAGTTTTTCTAAGGTCTATCTTGATCATACGTCGAGGGGATAAATATTTTCTATTATATGCCTTGACAAGCTTAATGATAATATTATCAGCTATCTTTCACCCAGGAATAAAGCTATCTGGTGACTCATTGATCTGACTTGACATTACTTGTTGCATTCTAGACACAAGCACTTTTGCTATAATCTTGTATAAAATGGCGCAACAGGCAATAGGCCTAAACTCCTTACAGCAATTGGACTACGGATTTTTTGCACCAAAGTGATAATCTTACAATTGACCCCTCTGTAGAGTTTACCTACAACAAAATTCCTTCACATCTTCTAGAACATCTTGTTTTAGGATGTACCATGACTTCTTGAAGAAGAAGGCATTATACCCATCAACCCCTGAGGATTTGTGCCAATATCTTTCAAACCATTATAGATCTGTGTTTCAGTAACTTCAGCATATAAAAGTTGTTGTTGTTCATGATTAAGTATAGGTCTACTTCTCATAGTAATCTTGTTAACACTTGGCAGCCTATTAGCAGCAGTACCTATCAATCCCTGGTAAAATTGAATAATTTCAGCCTGAATAGTAACATGATCGGTGCGTTTGACACCAGCCAAAGAAGTCAGTATCTCAACATATTTTTTGTTAGCTCCTTCTTTAGTAACTGCTAAGAAATATTTCAAGTTAGTGTTTCCTAGTTTAATCTACCTAGCTCTAGATTTCTTCTTTGAGATGTTTTCCTTAATCAGTGGCCATTTTTCAAGATTTACCAATGCATCTTTCTCCATACTCAATAAACTATCACTAGGACCCTTAGTTAGTAATTCTTGTATGTGCCTCAAGTCTAGTTTAGCATTTTCAATTTTCTGAGCAACTCTATCAAAATTCTTGGTGATTAAGCTTTTTGAGTTGTCCCCTTAATGCCTTGAGATTTAACCAAATGTTCTTCATTCCCCATGGATCTATTTTTTGTTGTTACCTATCAATATATACATAAAGGAGAATATTAGTTCATCCTATGTGGCATGTCTTAGAGGTCCTTAACGCCATTTATCATTTTTGTGATTTTTTGGACATTAATTGGGTTTTCTTCTTGTTTTAAATATTTATGTGTTTAAAGAAAATTCAAAAGTCACTATATTTAACTCTATTAATTATATAATAAAAGAAAAAAGATTATTTATACTCCATACTCGCTAATTAATTTCTACTCTTAATAATATTTGTAACTCTCAAACTATTCATGTTTTTATGTTTATAACTCCTAAATATTTAATATAAAAGTTAAAGATACCTTATGGTGTTCCTTCATTTTTATATGTATAAAATTCATATTTTTTGTTTCATGAGATTCTATCCAAGGTACCCTTTATTTTTGTTATTATATTTATGTTTTTGTTTGACTTAAAAAAAGAAGAAAAAGGCTCTTGAAGGTGATAGACTTGTGGAAGTAGATACCAACAAGAGTATGAACAATTAAGTATTCATTTTATTTTTCTTTCTATAGACGTTTATATTTTTTATTTCATGTGATTCTAATCAAGGTTATCCTTCATTTTTGCTATGGTGTTCATGTTTTTATTTCACTTGAAAAAGAAGAAGAATGCTCTTACATGGTGATAGGCTTGTGGAAGTAGATATAGACAAGAGCACAGACAATTATACATTGATTAATTTAGCCTTTCTTTATGTTTTCCAACTCTAAGGTTATCCTTAATTTTCACTATTATATTCAAATTTTTGTTAGACTTGAAAAAGAAGAAAAAGGCTCTTGAATGGTGATATGCTTGTAGAAGCAGACATCAACAAGAGTTGGGACAGTTATGTAATCATTCCATTTTTCTTTTTATACAAGTTCAGATTTTTTATTTCATGCAATTTTATCGAAGGTTATCCTTTATTTTTACTATGATGTTCATGTTTTTATTGCACTTAAAAAAGAAGAAGATGCTCTTAAATGGTGAAAGGCTTGTGGAAGCGGATATCCACAAGAGCGCGGACAATTATTCATCAATTTCGTCTTACTTTCTATTTTTCAATTAATAATTACAAACATAATGATATGTGTATTATCTTATTTCTATCTCTATAAGGCCCTTGAATGGTGATATACTTGTAGAAGTAGATATCGCCAAGAGTTGGGACAATTATGTAATCATTCCATTTTTTTTTATAGAAATTCATATTTTTTTGTTTCTTGCAATTTTATCCAAGGTTATCCTTCATTTTCACTATGATGTTCATGTTTTTATTTCACTTTAAAAAAAAAAAAAGATGTTCTTAAATGGTGAAAGGCTTGTGGAAGTGGATATCTACAAGAGCGCGGACAATTATTCATCAATTTCGTCTTACTTTCTATTTTTCAACTAATAATTACAAACATAATGATATGTGTATTGTCTTATTTCTATCTATATAAGGCTCTTGAATGATGATATACTTGTACAAGTAGATATCGATAATAGTAGACAGTTGTGTAATCATTTCATTTTTCTTTCTATAGAAGTTCATATTTTTGTTTCATACGACTTTACCCAAAATTATCCTTCATTTTCACTATGATGTTCATGTTTTTGTTTCACTTGAAAAAGAAGAAAATTTTCGTGAATGGTGAAAGGCATGTGGAAGTGGATATCTACAAGAGCACGGACAATATATTATGCATTAATTTCATCTTTCTTTTTATTTTTCAACTAATATTTACAAACATAATGATATATGTATTGTCTTATTTCTATCTCTATTTATGATGCCTCTTAAGTTCAGGATTTATATGAATTTATAATTATTGAAAGTTTATAATTTCTTTTGTTTCAAATTAATAACTTTTTAGTTAGAAATTTGCTAATTATTAATTAATTTTCTTATTTTATAATATTTATTTCTTAGGTAACTAATTTATTTTCATTAATCACTTGCAAAGCAATACAAAGCAGCCAACATCCACTATTAGCTAAATAAATTTTAATAACTTAAATACATTTGTTATTTGATTTTTGCTATGTTTAAGTTTTTAAGACTATCAACAAATATGCATGACAATTGAGAAATATAAAGGAACACATAGGTGAGGGAATAAAATGAAGTAATTAATTCTAAACATTTTATATACATGTTGAGGTAATTTTAAATTTTTCTATATACACGAAAAAGAACCCTTTATGTTTTATTTATTTCTTTTTAACTTTGAAAAATAATGTATTTATCTGATCTATTTTTAAATCATTATAACTCCGAGAGTAATATTCAACTCTTCAATTTCTAGAGTAGATGATTATATGTTGTTAGTATTTTTACTCTATGAAATCAATTTGTATGTTTGTATATTATAAGAAGCGGTTGAGTAGGTGTAATTAATTTTTTTCATTGTAGTTTTAAATTTTATATCCTCTTCATATAAGGATCTATTTGTATATTATTTAATCTATGATTTCTATTTTTATGATCGCGCCAAGCACGGATAATTCACTAGTTACTAATAATAGGAAAAAAATCTTTGTGGTCACACCAAACATTAAAGAATCTAAAAGAACTCTTAATGTGTCTATGTTCTTCCCTCATGTTTGATTTCGCAATACTTATTTTTGTTTTATAATTTTTTATTTTTTGTTTATCTCTCTTATTTTATTTTTCTTTAGAATAATTATTTTAGCCTAATTCTTATTGACATAAAAAGTAATAATTTAAATAATTCCATCTTTATAAATATTGTTTTGCTTAATTAATTTGTAAACATCATCTTTTAAGAAAAAATCATTTGCATTTCATTATTATCAATTTTCAAATTGTATCTTATGAAACCCAAAAGAATACTTTCAATGGGCCCAAATAAGAACTCTGTGTGGACTAAGGGTGTCTACTATGGAAAAAATTTTCCTATTTTTTTATATTTGGTTAAAAAGTTTGGAAAATAATTTTTTTTAAAATTGGGTAAATGACTTCCCTCCCATCCCACCCCCCTTCAAAAAAAAGTCTTATCCCACCCTCTACCTTATACCCCCACCCCACCCCCCCAAAAA
>NC_061117.1:201502824-201523312 GCF_002878395.1 Capsicum annuum
TAAGAAATAACTTATTTTTCTACAAAATGCTTTTATGAAAACATTTTTCTCCATACAGAACACATCCGATGTAAAACTATATACCAAAAATGAACATAATAAATAAAATAGAGATGAAAACAAAAGATTCTCAAGTAAAGAAAGGAATTAAATTAGGGAGAATGAAAATTAGAAGAAAGAAGGGATAATCTAGCAACTAAAAGATTTAATTACTAGGATAAATCAACGGGAGAAGAGAATGAACTCATACATGGAAATCTTACCTAAAGTATCCAAGAGGTTCATTGAAGAGATACGCCCTAAGCTCTCAAAGGAGGCACACAATATCCAAAATCTATTTAATAAAACAAATCCTAATTTCCACTATTTATATTAGATAAACTAACATAAACTAATTGCAACAATATCGTTGAACTAAAAATAAGAAAAACAAGAAAATTATTTTATCTAACCAAATTGACTATTTAAAATGTAGTCATCTCTTGCTTAAATATCCACTTTAGTATGTTGTAGACCTTTCATGCTTCTTTCATTAGTCTTTTAAGGTCTTCAAATCTATTTTACGATCTTCATATTCATGATGACTATTCCACATTTCATCACACCCTAAAACTTTTGATTTGTACTTGATTCAGAATATAGTAATAGCAGGTTTAAGCCATAATTCATAACAACAAAGTACATAATATTCAACTATAAATATAACCTGTATAAATTTATTGAACATTACAGTTTAACCAATTTAGGATTCTTTATTATCATTCTCCAACTGCTATTTATGTACCACTACATTGTTTATTAGTCTATTAATCATATCATTATATCATATTATATCATCATACTATTATAAAAGCATGAATATAAATATTGATTGATCAAAATACCTTTCATATATTGAATGATTCTTATACCCTGCATGCGCATCAATAGCATTTCTTTTTTAGCATACATCTTATCTATAAACTATATTTATAATCTATAATTTATAATTATAATATATAAAAAGTGTGAAGGGCCTTAGAAGTATTGTTTAAACTTTTTGCCCTTCATTAAAAATCTTTGTTTTAGACAAAATCATCTTTTCACTATTTTTTTTTAATATTCAAGTGTTGAAAATTAATTAAATATATTTATGATAAAATCTTTCCTTATTAAATGCCATCAGAATTTCATTATTTTTCCTATTTTAAGAGTTGAAAATTAATTAAATATATTTATGGTAAAATATTTCCTTATTAGAAATCATCAAAATTAATGACAATTAATATTTTTTCCATAAGGTTAAGAATTCTAAATCAACTAAATTTGATTTTAAGAAGATTTAAAAAAAATCTAGAAATAAATATAAAACCTTCAGACTAAGAAAATTTAAGAAGTACCAGTTTTTTAAAAGTTTTAAGTACGTAATAAGAATGTAATCAATGATTTTGTAAGTATTTGAATTTAAATAAGAAAAGATTTTAAATATATAAAAAAGAAAAATAATCGTAACACAAATATAATTCAAATTGATGTGTCTCTCTTAATCTGTGACAACAAAGGAAAGAGTTACTATGTGACAAACGTAAAAGTGATGATCCATCAACCACTTGAAACTTTTGGTGGTAAAATATATATGTATATATGTTTATCTTTACATTATTATATTAAAGTGTGAAAGATTTTTGACTTTTACACTTTAATAAAAAATCTCCTCAATAGATGAAATTATTTAATTTTAAATAATCAAACGTTACACGTGCGAAACACATGCGGTTAAAACAGTATATTAAAAGTGTGAAGGACCTTAGAAATGTCATTTGAATTTTTTGCCCTTCATTAAAAGTCTTTGTTTTACACAAAATCGTCTTTTCACTATTTTTTCTAATATTTAAGAGTTAAAAATTAATTAAATATATTTATGGTAAAACATTTCCTCATTAGAAGACATCAGAATTAATGACAACTAATACTTTTTCCTTTAGTTTAAGAATTTTAGATCTACTAAATTTGATTTTAATAAGATTTAAATTGTCTTTTCTTATATTCCTCAAAAATTCTAATTATACATAAACACTAATATATATTAGGAAACTTATAATACCCAAAAAGGCAAAACGTGCGGACCCAAAAAGACAAAAAGGTACCTTTTAAAAAAAAAAAATTTACATCCTTTACTTTTTTTTAGTTCCAAATTCAATGGTCTTTTCCTAAAATTCTAATTATACATAAACACCAATAAATTAGTTAAAGTCCTTATTTTATCTAACAAACAAATCATAATACATAGCACTCCTAAATCAATTAGAATTTTATCTTATATAAAAAAAAATCTACAATTCTATTTAAGTAATATTTTGATCATACTTTACTACAAAATACAACCTTTCTTCTACTTCTACGTTCCTTTGTATTTTGAGTTTTATTGATTTTAATTTTAATTCAAGTTGTCTTCTTACATTTATTATCGTCATCCTTCTGTCTTCCTTTATTCTTTTTAGTTAATGAATTTAAAGATTATATATGAATTACGTATAATCAACAATTGACATGTATTGTCCTCTTTTAACAATTCTTGTGTTTCTCTTTTAGTTGCAATTTTTTGATAGAAAAATTGAATGAAACAAGCGTATTGTCGTTGAATGAAGTAGCCAAAAAAATTAAAGGTTTATCTCGCTGAAAAAAATCAAGGTTTGTATTACATGTTTGGTGATTTTCTTTTGATTACTGCAAGCTTTACTCCTTTCAAAGGTATTTGATAGTTTTTATGCAAATTTTAAAGGCAACACTATATAGCATTATTATCATAGTTATTGCTCTCTTTCTCTCTGAAAGGTTATTCGATTATAACTCTTTTATGTGTCTTTGTTGAGTATAACAGACTTTAAGTTTCTTTCTATTTTTAGTAACTAATTTTTATTTCTAATGACAACTAAATGAAGTTTTAAGTTAGAAAAATTGTATTATAAGGGTATATGAAGAGTTTGAACTTACTAGATGATGCAATTCATGTGAATATCATTATGTTTCTTTTTTAAACTCAAAAAAGATGAACAAGAGTGTACTAAAAAGAAGAGGAGATGAACAAAAGATAAAATTCTGTAACTCTTACCAAATTCACTATGCACTATTAATTTATTTTCTAATCTATAGAATTATGTTATGTAATATGTACTAGAAATCAAAATTTTCTTTTATCTATGGCGTATTCATCTTTTTAGTTGTGTAAAATTCTATAGATCAATTTGTACGTAATAAAAATGTAATCCATGATTTTGTAAAGATTTTTGACTTTAAAAATAAGAAAAAATTTTAAATATAGAAACAAAAAAGAAAAATAATCGACAGCAAATGAAAGGGGTACTGCATGACAAAAGCAAAAGTAATGATGTAAAATATACAGGTGTTTATACTAAAAAATATGTTTATGTTTACACTATTATATTAAAGTGTGAAGAATCTTTAAAAAAATGATTTAAACTTTTATACTTCATTAAAAATTTCCACAATAAATAAAATTATTTAATTTTAAATAATCAAACGTTACATATGTGAGGCACATACGGCTAAACTAGTTAAATCTAAAAACTAAAACTTTAAAATAATTGTTAGGGACCCACTTAATCCTACAACAAACTATAGCATAATCACGACAGGGGTGGCAAACGACGGATTGGATTGGATTTGAACAGGTTAAATATGGATCGAGCAAAAATGATTTGGATTGCAATCCGCCCATATAAATATGGGTAAATATGGATTTAGTCAAATATGGATTGGGTAAAAATAGTTTCAACCCACTTTAACTCGTAAGTCAAAAACTTAAAACTTCTATATCATATCAACTTGACTTTTTTTCATTTTTTTTTTAGTTTTTTCTTTTTAGTTTTTTTTTTGTCTCTCTTCTATATGTGGTCTCTAGTTTTTTTATTTTATTTTATTTTTTTGTCATTTCTTTTTTTTTTCTCTCTTCTGTCTCTACCCTCTGTCCTTTGTTTCTCTTTCTTTTTTCTTTTTTTTTTCTATTTTTTTTTTTTTTATTTTTACTTCTTTCTCATTTTTTTCTTTTTTGATTGTATTTTATGTTTTATATTTTTTTTATTTTCGAAGAACATGGTTAAGTCGAGTACAAATTATGGATGATGACTAAAATATCATAATCACTCATTATATTTGTTTTCACCATCATCTTTTTTCTTTTTCCTTTTCTCCTTTTTCATTATTTTTTCTTTTTGATTTTTTTTGTATTTTTTTCTTCAATTCTTTCTTTACGCTTTTTTCTCTCTTCTATCTCTAACTTCTACCTCTCTTTCTACTTTTTTTTTTTTCTATTTTTGATTTTCTTTTTTTTTTTTATGATAACGAAAATACCATAAGTGCATATTGATTTATATTCGTCCAACATTTATAATTTGAGGGCTATGTGAATCCTCAGTCATATATATTTTAGTCTCAAGAAAATCTAATTAATTCATATACTTTTTTTTATTTTTCATCCGGTGTCCGGTGCCTGCATTGGAGCCCCGACTAATCCAGATCAGGCGTTTCAGGGCCCATTAACGGGCAGCGCTCCCAACAGAGTTTTCTCCATAACCAGGTCGTACCCTCGACCTCTGATTAACGGTGGAGTAGCTCCATCCACTGCACCACAATCCATGTTGATTTTAATTCATATAATTATTTGTATATAAATACAAATGATAAATTGCACATATTGGCGACTAAACTATTCAAATACAAATAATAAATTTATTTGAAATATATAGTATGATACAAATAAATTTAAAGTAAAAAATACAAGATGCAATGACACAAAAAAGATGAGGAAAAGAATATAAAAAATAATAAAAATGACGAACCAAGAATGAAAAAGGGGGAAACGAAAATACAAAAATAAAGAATGCAAAGAAATAAAATTGAAAAAGAAAAAAATGAGGAAAAGGAAGAAAGAAAAAAAGTGTAAGAAATGAGTAAAAAATAAGTGGAAAAAATGAAAAAGAAAAAAAAGTAAATTAAAGGAAAAAAGAAAGAAAAAAAATAGTAAATTAAAGGAAAAAAGAAAGAAAGAAAAAAAAAAGAAAAATAAAAGATTGAAAAATCATAATAATAAAGGAGTGAGACTATGGATTATATTTAATTGATAAGAGATTTTATGAATTATATAGGCTAAATGGGATAATTAGAAGTTTATATTTATTAACTCATGTAGGTCTCAAGAGAATACGAATGATGAAATAAGAATGAGAAAAGGAAAAGCGAAAAAAAAAAAAAGAATACCAAGAAAAAAGAAATAAAAATAAGAAAATAAAAAAATAGATGAAAAAATGAGAAAGAAAAAAATAAATTATAAGGAATGAGTAAAAGAATTAAAAAAATGAAAAGAAAAAAAGTAAATTAAAGGGAAAAATAAAGAAGAAAAAAAGAAGAAAAGAAACTAGAAAAGAAAAAAACTGAAACTTCAAGCATAGATTGATCTGTGTTTAAATGAGTACTCATATTTTATCTATTTTGTCCATATTTGTATGAACTTTTAAAATGAGTTGAAGTTCATATTTACCCATTTGAAATATGAGTGATCCAATTCACTAAATATGGATTAAATAGATTCTTTTTACAAATATGAGCTGAAATTGTCACCCCTAAATCACGTGCAAGCCCAAATCTTATTCACGTTTTTAACACACCAAATCATCATATATTGAGTAAATTAATCTTATGTTCTATCCTTACATTAACTATTTATATTCTTAAAATTAAAAAAAAAAAATGTAAAAGGTCAAGTAAAATGAAATAAAGAGATTAGGGAGTAACTAATAATAAAATAGTACTAAAGTAAGCTACACAATCACTTTGGAATTTTGGATGGATCAAGTTATTTTACGGGTTGAATCCAATATTTATATGGACTAGTAAATCAATATTACATATCTTATCAAAGTCGTACATATTTCATTTCATAATTCCATTAATACGAGGAACCTTTTTTTACCATAAAATTGAAATACTTGATATAATCTTTTTAGAATATATAAAGTCGAAAGTTTATTATTTTAAGTACGCATTTCATTATATTTGATGCAAGATATATTCGTGCACACTTAAGCAGAGACTAGTTAATCAAAGCAAGTGAATGAAGGTAAACTGTTGGAGGTATATGATGGATGAAAAATTTTATTTTATATGAGGGGAAAAGTTATCGTTTTCACCCTAAACTATACACGAAAAGTCTAGGTCATACCTAAACTATAGTAGTGTCTTATTACACACCTAAACTATTTCCACCCAAAAGGTGCGTCCAAAATAAAAAAGAAATTCTTTAATACCCCCATCTTCCCCACCTCACACAAATTTTCTATCCTTCAACCCCATCTTGAATCGACGTCAGTAAAAAAAAATGGTGAAACACAAAAGCAAGCTATATACAATTTTTCCATTGCTGCTAGTGTCTGACCAAATTTTACTAAAGTTCCGCCAACTTTTTGTTTTTTCATTAATACGCACACTAAATTTGTACGAAATTTTGCTATATAACAAAGTAAAATCGGCGAATTTTACAATTGCGATAAATTCATTAAGAAGAATTTTAGGGCTTTAAAAAGGAATTGAAAAGTTAGTAGAGAGAGAAAGGAAGTTGTTATTGCTTTGGCCGGAATCTTAATGAAGCTATTATTCCGGTGACGTCATCGGGAAAAAAGGACGTTCTCCCCCTCCTCTGTTCACTGTCGCTGTTTCCTCTCCCTATCTCTCAATTTCTCTTCGTTTCTCCCTCTCTCGTCCCTCTACTCTTTTTATGCCTTTCCTATTTTTCGATTGGGTGTGGTGTAGTTGTGTGTGTTGTTCTCTGGATGAAAGAAAAATGAAAGACCCTCTGAATAGTGCTGTGTGTGCGTATCCCAAACAATACTGATTCAGAATGTTATTGAAAATTTTGATAAAATTTGGTGGACTATTAAAAATTTTGATAAAATTCTTGAAAAATGGGTTTTCAAGAGCTGTGCAATATGCTCTATTGACAATCAATTTGTTGTGTAATTATAGTGAAAGGATGCGCGTTTTGATTGTGAGAGAAGGGGTGTTTGAGATTTGTGATACTAATGATTGTATTGTGATTTCGATAATAAAATTTATGGTATATTTTTAAAATTATTGTGGTGAAGATTTGAGTTTTATGATGATAGTACTAATGGTGGTGTTTTAATGGTGATTTTGGTGAAGAAGAAGTAACGGGTGATGTGGACTTTTTTAAAAATAAATTGACATAATATCTGATGTGGTAATGACTTGACGATGATGTGGCATGAGTGTAAATCACTCTCCATTATGTGACTGGTTTTTACATTTTGGGGTGGAAATAGTTTCATTTTTTATAGTTTAGGTGTGTAATAGGACACTATGATAGTTTAGGTGTGACCTAGACTTTTCATGTATAGTTTAGGATGGAAACGATGACTTTTTCCTTTATATGAGATATGCCAACTCATACTGGTACGAGGCATTCTCTTATTGACAAGTGAACTCTAGTGGGTCCTACTTACAAGCAAAACAATTATGTCTTTTTCTATTGTATTTATCTCTTTTTTCGCATTCTTTGTTTTTCAATCCTCTTCCAAAATGTTTTGCTTTTCTATTTTATCGTATGCCTTTTAAAGAGATTTTACAGAATGTGTTTATGTATCTTTTTGCGACATAATTTAGAATATTTTCGAATTCAAAAGTTTAAGTTTGGAGAATACTTTTTGAAATTTTGGTTAGAAAACCTAATTATTTGGAGGTTTTTTTCATTCAGTTAGTTTTGATCGACTTTTTTGTAATAGGTATATGAGTTTTAAGTAGAATTATTTTTTCACAAAAAAGTTAAGTAGAATTATTCATACTTTGATTTGGATTGATTTTGGTTAAAATCAAAAATCAAAATCAGATCAATTTAGTCAATTTTAATCATTTAAATCAAATCAAAAAAAATATTTTATACATTATCAGATTAATTGTTGTTTTAATTTATTTTTTAAATTTTTTAGTAAGGATGTTTATCTTCTTTTCTCCTGCCATTAGAATGAAATTTCATTAGTTGCTAACTTGTAATCTTGAATCGTCTTATTTTTTTTTATTATGATGGCTATAATTATTTTGAATTATGATTAATGTCATAAGATATATAAACTCTAATTAGGTGAATAGATTTTATAAAAAAAATATAAATAAAGATATCTAAGCAAAAATCTCATAATTATATATATATATATATATATATATATATATATATATATGTGTGTGTGTGTGTGTGTGTGTATTTCCTTTAAAATGTATTTAACCCTAAACTTATTAGTCCGTGAAAATAAAATTAAAGTAATAAAATTCTGATGAAACATTATGTAAAATGTTTTAAAATAATTTATAAAAATTGATAGGTTTCCTATTTCATACAAATAATTACAAAATCAGTGAACTCAAATATTATTATTTTATAAAATATTAATATTAAATTAAATTAAACTAAAAATATATCAAGTTATTTCATTAATTTACTTTTTGTTCAGTTTAATTTTAATTAAACTACGAAAGAATTAAATACTGAAATGGAAACTATAAAATAAATTAAAGAATTATAGTTTGCATATATGTTGATGAAAGAAGAAAATGAGAAAAAAATATTGGAAGAGAGCAGTAAGGAGAGGAAGAAAAGTGAGTGGGAGAATTGATATCATACGGTGGGTCCCACAATTCACTTTAAATTTCTTGCTCAAAGTTGTATGTTTTCTCCGGATCCATTCTCTCCTTCTTAGTTTAAATTGCAAGTGGGTCCCACAATTTATGTGTCAAAAAATAGTGGTGTGTCATACAACTCATGTCTGCCATATATTAAGTATGTCTCATACAAACTAAATTTTTCATGATAGATAATAATCGCAAAACAATAAGAAATGGATGATTATTAAAATTAATCTAAAAGAGTATCAATATGAAAGAAGTAGACATAAGAAGACAAGATATGACTAGAACTTTTCATTCTTCCAAGTATCAAATAT
Organism: Capsicum annuum; assembly: GCF_002878395.1. NCBI lineage: Eukaryota > Viridiplantae > Streptophyta > Magnoliopsida > Solanales > Solanaceae > Capsicum > Capsicum annuum. The sequence goes on from NC_061117.1 coordinate 201,511,830, forward strand.
ACAAGTCTTTCAAGTGTATACAATATGAACCCTTATACCTTTATTTATAATGTCATATAGAGGCATGTAAGGGGTTGTCATGATCATGGTATTAAACAAGAATATTATGAGGGAGTTTAAAGGGTGTGAGAGTTACACCCATAATGATGTGTGGAGTAATGGAGGATTAACTACACATTAGGGAGAAGATGGGTGGGAGTGACTTAATTCCTAAGAGTTATGGACATCTACTATAAACATATTATTTTATAACACTCCCCCTTGGATGTCCATAGATGATGTGCCTTGTTAAAATCTTACTAGGAAAAAATCCTGTGGAAAAAAATTCCCTAGTGAAGGAAAAATAGTACACATATTTATAATACGCTGTTTGCTGCCTCGTTAAAAACCTTGCCAGGAAAATCCATTGGGACAAAATCTAGGCCAAGAAAAAAAGAGTGCAACGCGTATTTTACTCCTCCTGATGCAAACATCATTTCACTTCTCAAAGACGCCGCCTCCAATCTTATATGTCAGCTTTCAAATGTTGATATTCATTGTGCCTTTGTGATCAAAACACATTCATGAAGATGTTGCATTCTTGAACTCATCCTGATATGTCGTTTTCTTGTTTCTTGGATATGTTAAATCTTTGAACTCAGCCAAATAAATTCTTGACAATTACTTTATTTGTAACCTCATCGTCGCAAGTCATTTGCACATTGAACTTGTTCGTAGCAACAACCAACTAGTTGTGAACTTTTCATTTTAAATTGACTGTAGATCAAATATTCTTCCTGCATTTGCATAATCAACAATCTTTTGAAAATATTTGTTAGAAATAATAAATCCATATCAATAATATTTTATTTCAATCACATACACTTAAAAGTGAAATTATGTCTTTCTATACACTAATAAAAATTATTATCTTATGTATAGAATAGCAGGATATATAAGTGCAATAACTGCACTAATACATCGTATTTTCTAACCATTTCATGAGATCGAAATTGATCTTTCTTTATGATAAGTGATTTCATAATCATTGGGATATTCAACGGATCGAATCTCTTTTAAATCCTTTAAGAATTTTCCTATAACATTTGTCGTCTAGCTAGACATAACAGTCATTCGTTATATGTATTCAAGATTTTCATACATCGCCAGATTTAAAGAAACCTTATTGCATCCACCATAGGAGAACACATCCCCAAAAAATAATGCCGGTACTTTGCGAATAATCTTATGCCTCAAGGCACAAGTCGCATTTTATATCTTACGAGTTTACTTTTCGCACAATCACTAATTTGTATCCCACTGACTTATACCTCAGTCTATGGACTAATTTCAAAATATCACTTTTCAAATGAAACATAATAAACTTGAATTGCGTATTTTATCTGTCCACACTATTCGACAGATTTAAATTTAAGATCCTCGTTACCATTTATAATGGTAAGCGCTTTATTACACCAAAGATACCGTCGAGGTTATTTGATATCGATTCCATTACGACATAACATATCAAGATCGATCTCTTCTTTTTCATCATTTTCCTAAACCTTTGCTAAGATTTTATGAAGAGTTATGTCATAGTGCTTTTTAAAGAACTTGCCTCATTATCATTGCTCCTCTCCTTCTTTAAGGAGTTTTATGTTTGAAACCGATTTGTCTGTCACGCTTCAGGCGTGTCGTAGACTCTGTCCTTCAAGGACTTCTTATTGGAGCATTTATAGTTGAATTATAGCATAGGATCTGTCTGACAATGAACTTGCAATATTTTGCAAATCATGAATTATCAATTGAACTTCAAATTCACTATTATTATTTTTTTACGAGGATCTCGATAATTCATTCCATACATTTCAGCTATAATCATATCTCCCCCTAATGTTAGGAAATCTAACATTCACCCAATCTTATTTGGAGATCCATCTTTGTGTGTGGTGGATATTGTATATTCAAATTTTCAGATGAATTTTAATTGGTTCCTAACCCTGAACCAACAATATAGGGGAACTTTGTTGGCTTGATGCATACAAATGTTGCTATATTTAAATAAACACGTCTCATATCAAAGTTTCTTTTTGAGAGATTTGTTCTCATAACTAATCTTTCAGCTATAATTGGAGGCACACAATTTTCTGCTAAACCAATCAGTATATCAACTTGTATAGTTTGGAATCATGCTCTCAATTTTAACAATTTGAGCAAACAACCTTGTAAAAATCAAATAGCAAGTTGATAGCAGCGCATGTGACCATCATAGATGTATCTCATTTCATAATAAACGGTCTACATGGCAGGTGAACGGGCCCATATTCACCTTGCAATACGTTTCAAAATTTAGAGGATACAATCATAACCTTAGTTATTATAATATTTTATCTTGAGAACAAGCTACATAAGAGAATTATTGAAGAATCTTTTGTTTTTTCAATATAAAACTGCATGAATTCTCAATTATTTTTGCATCACATTTGAATCGAAATGGTCAACCGATCAGGCCAACTTATATATTTTCTGTAAACTTTTAGCTTACTACAACATGGTGATTCTCATATATTTGTATCAATAAATAGGAGAAAAATGGGTAGTCTTTCTCATAAATATTTATAACCCGTTTCGATTGTAGTAATATGAAGATATAAAATCTTTTCATAATTTACAGTCTCAGTATAAGAATATTTTTTTAATTTCCTTGAAACTTAAAAAGTTTCTTTTGGAGACTTACTACAATTTCAATGACCTGAATAATTTCATTCTTCCTAGTAGTAACACATTAGCTTTTCGAGACTATCAAATACTTGTGTACTACCTCATAGTTCAAAACACCATTTGTATGGTGACTATCTCCTTTTAGGGAGAAAATTATAGTCATTGTAGTCAAAATCATTATATGCAAACCTCCTTGTTGCTTTACTTTTGCCTTTAATAATTTATTTTTATAATATTTGGCAAAGTTTTTTTTTTAGCGTACCATATTTACATGATCGGTGAAAAATTTATTCGACCACACCATAATATTCATTTTTGGTCATGGCCAAAACTCTTATAGGAAAGAACCACTTCTTGATTTGATCCTTTGGTAGATCATGATAAAACATACTATAACATCAATGACCTTTTTATACCAAATTAAAAAATTTTATTTTTCTCAAACCTCCCATAGAGGTGAATTTTGGTATTTATCTAACCATATATAATCACAATTTTATCCATATTTTTTTCTCACATTTTAACACATTCACCGTCAAGAATGACCAAGCATTCACAATGCTTACACGAGTCACATTCTTTTCAAGAATTGGACTATAATCATATGTGCTTCATATTTATTTTATATGATTGTCATGCCTTGACATTTATCATATTTATAGACCCACCTCAACATCACTTAAAAGGCCAAGTGTATCTTCACTTTTGTTCTTTTCTCTTTTGATGGAGGATATATAAAACTTATCAAATTAGGTTGCACAACAACCGTGTGCTCACTACCTTTCTTACCAAATTGATTGTGAACAAAAAAATTACCTTCACTTTTTGAAGGACAATTTTGAGAATCAGTAATGTTCTTTCTTTTACAATTACCACAATGATGACTATTATATTTTTGTAACTTCAAGCCCACATATATTAAACCACTTGTCTTCTTTCAGACTATTACACAATGCTACCACATTCACATAAAAAAAGTGGAGCATATCAATGTGGCGGATTTCATTCCTTTGAGAGGTCCACTTATACTATTGATAAAGTATCTAAATTAATAAGGCCCCGGTTGTGTTGTTATATAAGATTTTTTCATCAAAATATATCATTTTGCTTTAGTCATCAATATATTGTGTTGGGACTTAACCCAACGTCTTTCCAATAAAATGGAATATCATGCCATAATTCGATGGTCTTAAATTTAGTATCTTATTATCATAATACATCGAAATTCAAATCAATGTCTTGTCCGTTTGGTGTGATTAGACTTTAACCCATCATTTTATCCTCAGTCAATAATGACATAATAAGTCAAATTGTAAGACACACCCTTAAGCCTTAATCATATTAGCGCTAACAGTGACAATAAATTTCTTATAAATTTGTAATCAGGCAATAATTTACAAATAATATTGGACAAGCAAACTGTGTAAAGCTCCAAGATTTTTCAATAATAATTTGATAGTTTTCTCATCCACAAAGTAAGCATAGCATATATAATTTGGTGACATAGTTAAATATCCATAAAACTAAATACAAAACGTTTAAACTCAAGAATGAAATTTTTACTTAATTTTTGCAACGTATACACAAACACATAACAATTAATATAATTTCACTATCATAAAAGAACTATATTAGGGAAGCAAAACATATTTTTTAAGTCACTATCAATAAAATGGTTATTCAATAGGTCAAATAATCACAAGGCAACTACATCATCCAGTTAAAGAAGAAACAAACTCAAAAGTGAGTAAGAGAATAATTAAGATAATAGAAGAGAACTCATTACACTTTGCATGAATAAAGACAAACAGTTGATTACCTTTGTTCTTATTGACAGTGACATAGTAATTTTAAAAGAAACATACCAGATCGGTGAAGTTATTTTGCAAACATATATAACTCAATTGGTTACAGCTTCGTGCTGATAACGTATTAAAATTAATCTAAAAGAGTATCAATATGAAAGAAGAAGTAGACATAAGAATACAAGACAAGATTAGAACTTTTCATTCTTCTAAGTATCAAATATACAAGTCTTTCCAATGTATACAATATGAACCCTTATGCCTTTATTTATAATGTCATATAGAGGCAAGCAAAGGGTTGTCATAATCATAGTATTCAACAAGAACATAATGGGGGAGGTTAAAGGGTGTGAGAGTTACACTCATAATGGTGTGTGTAGTAATGGAGGATTAAATACACATTATGAAAAAGATGGGTGGGACTGACTTAATTCCTAAAAGTTATGAACATCTACTAAAAACATATTATTTTATAACAACGATATCTTTTTTGAAAGGAAGAAAGAAAACAAGTTTTACAAAGTTTTTAAAATTTTACTGCCTCAAAATCAAATTTCAAATTCAAACAAAAGTTTAATTTTGAACGTCAGGTCTAAACCTTGAATTTAAAAGCAAGAAGTTCAAATTGTCACAATCAAATCTTTTGACCTTATAGTCTAAAGTTTGTATATTGCAATTCAAAACTTTAACACCTTTTGGCCTAAAGAAGGAGGAGGAAGAAGAAAATAAAGTAATATGAAGTTAGCCAAATCAAGCTAAACCTTGAATTTTTTTTATTTTTTTTTTAAATTGATACAATCTCGATCCAGATTAGGCGATCCATACGAGATCCAATGCAGACAACACAAATTAAGATAGAGGAAAAATAAGAGATAAGAAGTGAAGAAAGAAAGATTTGATTGAATTCTCAACTAAATCAAGGAAGAAGAGAAATCAAATTTCGAAAATAAATAACTCAATTGAATCCAGAAATGAGTAATCTCAAGTGAAGATCAAGGATAAAAAAGTTCTAAATCAACAATGAAACTTCACTCTTCACTAATCTAGATTTCAACTACACTAATTGAGACTAAAGGAACTCCACCCTCAAACTACAAACTCAATCTTTAATTCATCAAAAACTCCTTAAGAAATACCTAAATTGTCTATTTATAGTCTATGCTAATTATTACATAATTAGATATTCGTGCTCGTGCAAGGCACAAGCATTTTGTCAACATTAATGTGCAAAAGAGATCCAATTTTTGGGAAGATATTTCATTCTTATTTTAATTGTTTAGTATAGAGTAAAAGAAAAGAAATGCAGTACAATGAACCGATGTTAACATAATATATACATTCAGTGTGGAACAAAATTGAGCTTGCTAGACTGGTCCAACCAATACAAAAGTGATCATATAAGTGGATAAAATCTAGCTAGTTGTTGCAATTACAGTTAATAGCACGTCTTTCGTTTGGACATTCTTGAAAAAGTACATGATGCACGTCTCGTTTGAAAGCTTCAAATATATAAGTTGAGAAGACATACATCGGTTCCAAAAAATTTATTGCATCATAAAATTACTGAAATACCCTTGATAGTCATTTAATAAGGAAGAAAAAGATATTTATAAAAAATTAATACCATGTATAATTCAATTACAAAGGTCTAAATAAAAATATTATTAGAATAATACATGAGGATAAAACTAATAAATATAAGAAAAAAATAATATTCATGTGTAACCATTTTATTCCACCATAAAAATGAGGACAAAACTAATAAATATAAGAAAAAGTAATATGCATGTGTAATCATTTTATTACACCATAAAATTACCGAAATACCCTTGGCTATAAAAAACAAGTAATTTAATAAGGGACAAAAAGATATTTATAAAAAATTACCACCATGTATAATTCAATTACGAAGGTCTAAATAAAAACATTATTAAAATAATAAATGAGGACAAAACTAATAAATATAAGGAAAAAGCACTATTCATGTGTAACCATTTTATGGCACCACAAAAATAAGGACAAAACTAATAAATATAAGAAAAAAGCAATATGTATGTGTAACCATTTTATTGCATCATAAAATTATCGAAATACCCTTGATAGTCATGTAATAAGGAACAAAAAGATATTTGTCATGAAATATAAAGCAAAAAGAACAAGAAGAATGGAGAGAGAAGAGATGAAATGTCTTTATTTATCATGAAGAATTCTTGAGGGATTTTTTACAATGAAAGAAAACCCCTTTATTTATAGGGAAAAACTAACTTTGGGGTTTCTTAACTTTTCCATAAATAAACATTCACTATATATGATAAAGTAGACATCCACTATATATGGTAAAGTAGACATTCACTATATATGGTAATATATTTAAAAACTCCCTCTTGAATGTCTAATTGATAGATAATGTGCTTCGTTAAAACTTTACTTAAAAAATCCAATGGAAAAAAAATCTAATGAAGGAAAAAGAGTACATATCTCTAACAATACGCATATAGATTGCCTCATTAAAAACCTTACAAGGAAAACCCAGTAGGACAAAACCTCGTAAGGGAAAAAGAGTACAGTGCATATTAACTCCCCTTAATGAGAACATCCTTGAGTCTTTGTATCCCGATCTTGTGCACCATCTTCTTGAAAGTTGCAATTGAAGGATACTTGGTGAATAAATCAGCAACATTGTCACTTGAACGAATCTGTTGCACTTTAATATCACCATTTTTAGAGCTCATGTATGTAGAAAAGGTTTGATGAAGTGTGTTTCGTTCTATCTCCTTTTATGAATCCTCCCTTAAGTTGTGTTATGCATGTTGCATTATATACTCATAAAAAATCATGGGTACTTTATTACATTTCAAATCACATTTTTCTCAAATGAGATGTACCATAGACCTCAACTACAAACATTCTCGGCTTTCTTCATGAATAGCTATTATCTCAATATGGTTCGATGAAGTGGCTATGATAGACTGCTTTGTATATCTCCAAGATATGACAGTACCACCATATATGAACACATAGCTTGTTTGAAACCGAGCTTTATGTGGGTCAGATAAGTACCCAACGTCAGCATGACCAATAAGATCGAGACTGCAATCTTTAGAGTAAAATAAGGTCATGTTTTTTTATCTCATTTCGATGTCTCCTAATAGGAGCTAAAATATACCTTGTTAACAAATTGACTTAAAAGGCTATATCAGGCCTTGTAGTATTTGCAAGATACATTAGTGTTGTGCACCAATTGAACTAAGATATGATACTTCATATTTCTCATTTCTACAAATAATGTATTGCTTTAGAAAACTCTCCAACAGTTTCAATAATTTTTAAGTTATAAACTTATGCAATATAAGGATTGTAAATAAGTTTCCTAGAAACTCTTATATGCTTCAAACATTTTGAATCCTTAAACAAGTTTCAAGTAAATTTTGTCAAGTGACAATATTCATCATATCACGTGCTACATCTTTAAGTTTCTGGACTGCAAATCAAATAAGTTTTTATGCTTACCAAGATGCATCCTTTCATGCCACTTGATAAATATTTTCTACGTCAGCATGCTTCAATAAACGTAGAATTAAGATCCTCATATTCTTTTACAATATTGCGCTAATATTGTATCAAAGATATTGATGATATATCATTTGGTATCGGTTCACAGTTTGACATAACATTTTTAGATCTCATCACTTCATTATTTTCAGGTACCTGAACCTCTTATAAGGTTTCAAGAAGTGTTATGTCGTAGGCTCTTCAAGAGCACATTGCCTTTTTATTATAATATTTGCTCCTTATCCTTTTCAAGGATTATTTTATTTGGAATCGATTGGTATACTATGCTTCACACATGCATAGACTTTGTCCTTTAGGGACACAAAATAGGAGCATTTCCAGCTTAAATATGAGATGTTTTTAGCATTTGACTTGAACATCTTTTGAATGAGGATCTAATGATAATTCTTAACATATTTCATAGTCACTTATAATCTCCCCCTTATGTTAGAAAAACTAACATACATCCTCAAATAACATACATCCTCCATTTTATTTGAGGAATCCATCTTTGTGCATCATGGTATATACATTAATCGTATACCGCACATTAAAACTATTAGATGGAATAGTTTATTCCTAATCTTGAACCAATTGGAAGGAAAGAAATAATCATAATTTATTGGTCTAATTCATACAAGTGCCATTGTACGCAACATATCATATTTCATACCAACACATGAAGCTTTGTTCTTATTGGCAATGGTTTAGCTATTTATCAAAAGCATTCAATGTCAAACCATCTTCATCAAGATGAATTGTCTTGATTGCACAATCTGAAAGTTCTGCTCTTTTATTCAATTTTATTGAGCAAGCACCTTTATGCATGACAAACAGCAGGTTGAAAAGAAACGTACAAGTGATCATCTTATATCGATGCATCTTAATAGATCACATGACTGGTGAACGGGCCCATATTCACCTTTTATATTTTTCAGATTTTAAGAGATCCAATCTCAAAATTAGTTGGTCTAACCAACTTATCATGAGAACAAACAATATTAAAAAGTAATGAAGAATTTTCTAATTCTTCAATATATGTTCAATACTCAGTGCACATTTTTGGGATATCATAATAGTTCATGTCAATTTATGAACTTTTATTCTAGCAAACTTTAAGTTTACCATGGCCTGTACCTTTTACTTTAGTAAATTTCAGATTTACTAATGTATGAATAAATTTCAAATTTTGCTACTTTAGAAGTAAATTTCAAATAACTCTTCTCAATTATTCAGCCTCTTTTGGGGGTGAGTTGTGATAGCATCACAATCAAGTGCACGTTTGCATTAATAAACTTCTCATTCCCCAAGAATTGAATATAATCGTGCCTTAAGCCTATCAAATTCTGATAGCTTATAACCTCTTTTATGATATTGCTACTTCAGGAGCACATCGAGGCATACATATCTTTCAAAGTATATCATATATTGCTACCACACTCACTTCAAGAATGGAGCAAATTGTCATCTTTCAGACTTATCATATATAGCTACCATATTCATTTCATGGAATAGAGCATATTCAATGGACAAGTTTCACGACTCTTATCAAATACATATTATTTTTTGCCTTAGCCATTATAATATCATTAATATGGTGCATTGAGATTCAAACTCAATGTCTTATCCATATAAAGACGTCTTAGGCTATAACTCAATGGGACTTTGAACCCAACATCTTATCATCATGGTGCATTAGAACTTGCAACCCAATGTCTTACCCTCTTAATGAGATGGAACTTAACTCATCATCATATCTTTTAACAATATTGTTCTTCATAAACAAATTAAAAGCATAATTGGTTCCAAACCAATTATATTTCCTCAAATCCAATAATAGTTATGTCATTAGTAGCAGAAGACAAATAACATAAGGAATTACTAACCTTGAAATTACCTTTAGATTTATAATCTCACTTTGTTTGGCAGAGTCTCGTGCTGATAACGTGTCATAAAATATAAAGCAAAAAGAACAAGAAGAATGAAAAGAGAAGAGATGAGACGTCTTTATTTCTCATGAGGAATCCTTGAGGGTTTTTTTACAATGAAAGTAAACCCCTTCATTTATAGGGGAAAACTAACCTTGGAGTTTCTAACTTTTCCATAAATAGACATTCACTATATATAGTAAAGCAGACATCCACTATATATGGTAAAGTAGACATTCACTATATATGGTAATATATTTATAACAATATTTATAAAAAAATATTACCATATATAATTCAATTAGATAAGTCTAAATAAAAATATTATTAAAATAATACATGAGGACAAAACTAATAAATATAAGAAAAAAATAATATGCATGTGTAGCCATTTTATTGCACCATAAAAATGAGGACAAAACTAATAAATATAAGAAAAAAATCATATGCATGTGTAACCATTTTATTTACTACTATATATAAGTGAAAGTTAGAGTAACTAAAATTACAGAAATACCCTTAATAGTCACCCCAACCTTCACTTATTGCACCATAAAATTACCGAAATACCGTTGATAGTCATTTAATAATGAACAAAAAGATATTACTATATATAACTGAAGGTTGGGGTGACTAAAATTACCGAAATACGCTTAGTAGTCACTCGAACCTTCACTTATTGCACCATAAAATTACCAAAATACCCTTGATAGTCATTTAATAAGGAACAAAAAGATATTTATAAGAAAATACTACCATGTATAATTCAATTACAGAGGTCTAAATAAAAATATTATTAAAATAATATATAAATTACCGAAATATCCTTGTTAGTCACCCTAACCTTCACTTATTGCACCATAAAATTATTGAAATATCCTTGGCCGTCATTTAATACAACAACAACAACAAACCCAGTATATTCCCACATCGTGGGGTCTGAGGAGGGTAGAATGTACGCAGTCCATATCACTACCTCTAAAGAAGTAGAGAAACTGTTTTCAATAGACCCCCAGCTCAAGACAAAGGACAATATACAAAAAAAAATCAAAAGCATGGGACATGATAAAATAACATAGGCACAACATCCACAAAAATATTGTACATTGCCAAACAAAGGACACCAAAGCCCTCTTAACTATTGACTACGACTCACCAACATACCTTAGCCCTCTATCCTAATGTTTTTCCTCCATACCTTTCTATCTAGGGTCATGTCCTCAGTCAGCTATAACTGTTCTATGTCACGTCTAATCACTTCCCTCCAGTATTTCTTTGGTCTATCCCTACCGCACTTGAAACCATCCAAGGCCAACCTCTCACACCTACGAATCGAAGCATCCGTACCCCTCCTCATCACATGACCAAATCATCTCAACCTTTCTTCTCAAATTTTATCCTCCAACGACACCACACTCACTTTCTCTCGAATAATCTCATTTCTAACCCAATCAGCCCTTGTAAATCCACACATCCAACGCAACATCCTCATTTTCGC
>NC_061117.1:201523412-201527816 GCF_002878395.1 Capsicum annuum
CTAATAGCCCTTTCGTTCCTTTAGTTCGGTGGGTAAAAGAAATAATTCACTTTGAAGAACTCAAATCGTTCAAATCAAAACCTCCATCAAGTCTTAATATTTCAAATTCCCTCTGAAAAGGTGACTTTCTCTTCTTTACCACTCTAAACCATCATTTTTTCACCTAAATTTTGATTTTTGTTAAAAAAAACTTCTTGAAGAAGCTGTTGCAACTCAATTATTTCCTTTAAATAGGGGTCTTTTTCACCCTTTGTGGATGAGGGTTAAAAATGATAGAAATTGGGGAATTCTTGAGTCTCATAATGCTTTTCTCCCTAAGTTTTCTTGCTTTTTTCATAATTTCCGATTACTCGTCTCTCAACTTTTGTTGCTTTTCATCGCTCATACTTGAAGTTGGTGGGAAATCATCAACTCGAATCACTAACGAAAAAATCCCTACTTCATTGCTCAGCAAAAGGTCGGTAATCACATTCACCTTTCGCTTTCTGATTCTTAGAAATAAATGAAGTTATTCAATAGTTTTTTTGTGTTTTGTTGAAATTCTATCTATTTGGATGTATTTGTTTTCGCTGTTTTGTTATAGTTTATCAATTTGTAGAAATGGTTAATAAGAACTGATACCATTTCTAGAAGCTGTTGTGATGAGTAAGTGTGTCGTTCATGCCGTTATGTTCTAAAATTCGTCGGAACTGTTGTGCCTATTTTTGTTCCAAAATCTATGTCACAAGGTTTTAAAAAAGAATTTGAACATTTAGGGAGATGGGATCATGTTGCTATGCTTTGAGGATATATGTGTGAATAAAAGACCTTTTTACTATTTTGTCTACGTCCGTTTTAGGTTCAACATATATGAAATTTACAATACTAATGTGATCTTCCTTTTTTGTTCTCCTCAAAACATTAGCTTAGTTTATCTAAAGTTTGAAAAAGGGACTACCTCTTTTAATCAGTTAGTTTCTCTTGAAGTTTTAAAATCAGCTTTGTGTTTTTAATTTACTTTAAGTTATGTGATATGTGTTTATAAAAGTATTTGCGACTTGCGATTTAGTTTTAGTGAACTCTATAAAGTTCAAGAGTTGTTTCGGCACTGTTGGTTGTCTACTACTAGATAATTATAATATCGTTAGGGATGTCTATTAAATGGCGTAGTGGCTTCCTAACTTGTTGTGTGCATAGTTATGTGTTTATAGGGCGTTAGTGGCCTTCCGTTTATCCCGAAAAAGCTCCAAAAATGCTTAAAACCTTAAGTATGTCTTGGCTTTCCATTGCAAAATCTGTGGAGTCAGCTTGTGCATTTTCAAAACATACATATGGAAGCAGTAACTCAAGCCTAAAGGTTCTTAAATGAGTAAAGACTCTCTATCACTAGCTTGAACTTAGTTTAAAGACTAACGTTTGTCCTTTCCGTTATCATTACCTTAAATCCAAATATTTGCTTACATAAGCTGTCAATGTGACTAGCCGTGAAGCTCTTTGAGGAACTATATAAAAACTAAATAAATTTGTGAAGATGTTTCAGTTAATTATTTTGTTCCCTGTACTAACAGGGATGCTTTCTCTTGTGAATTTCATTTTCTTAAAGATGTAGCTTTGACTATCCATTAATGATAAAATGAAGGTTGCTTACTTATTGCAAAGAAGAGGAGATTATATTTTAAATTTTTTTATATGTTTCAGTTTTAGCAATGCTGCACTATATTAGTTTGGGATCATTTTTGCATCTTTTTAATTTGAAATTTCAAAGCATAATCACTTATAATATTTAGCAACTTTTTCTTTCCATTGTATCCTGGATCTCTTTTGGTTGTTTATGTCGGACTCTTTTTAGTGAATCTTGGACTATCAACATTAATCTGATTGAAGATTTAGTCAACGTACGCAAGTAAAAGCCTCAAGATTCATGTCCTTTCTTTGATTTAAAATACGTGTAGAAAGTTTTCTTTGTTTCCTATCTAACTGATAATATGTATAAGGGATTATTTAACTTCATATTGATACCATAAATAAGGAGTCCCACTGAAGCTTATACATGACAGACTTAGCTACTTTTGAGTTGATCAAAAGTTATCTAGTTCGACATTTTCTTGTCTTTTAGATACAATATTTGTTGTGTGTCTTACTTGGTTCCATAAGTTGTATTGTGTTACTAATTCCATTGCTCTCTTTATGTGTCCAATGTTCCTTCTCAAACAAGAAGTTTGTGTGTGTGAAAATAATTTTTTCTTTGTTATCTTTAGTTAGTTCCACATTTCTATTAAGCCAAGGTCCTTTGAAGTTGTGTTCTTGACATGTTTATTTTTAGGATTATCTAACCATATGAATCAGTTTTTGTCTTAAAGTTATTAGTTTGTTTGGTATCATTTTTTATATGGTGAAGAGTGAATATGGTTCATTTAGTTCTCTGCAAAAATGGATAAAGAAGTGTCATGCTTTTGCTTATTCTTTTTTTAAAAAAAAAAAAAGAAGAGAAGAATCTTGTTGTAGTCTATTATCTATCTATTTATTTCGTCTAAAAAGAACATGAGTTTGTTTTCCTCTCTACTTCACGGTCTTATGCTTGCATACAATTATTTCTTTAAGTCCTTGTATATAATCAGGCAGCAACAACAATACATGTATAAGTTAATCATCTTTTAAAAGAAACACCATATAAGCTCCATCATAAATCATATTGCGTTCTTGATTAGGTATTTTGAGTTTATAAGAAAATTTCTATTCATGTGTTTCAGTGTAGAAATTCATTTAAATAGTATGGAAATCGTATGGACATAATTAAAACATTTGTGCTAATACATTTTTAGTTAGATATTAAGTCATGCTTGCAAACACACTGCGTTTAGTTTTAATTTTTCTCCTATTTTGTTGGTAGGTATATGTGTATAACTTTTCTTTCCAAGTTTTAAATAAATGGCATGTGTTGGACACTTTAGTTTTAGATCATTTCATCTCATTATGGAGACCATATGCTCGGGGAATCATACTTAAGGTAAAATGCTATGAATGAAGACCAAAATCATGTCGTCAAGTAGAATTTTCGCATAACTTAAAAAGAAAGGGTTATATTGCACTTGGAGACTATTACCCGACATTGTGTTTCTTGATTGGATTGCATCTCCATCACATTATTTTACTCGCCTTTGTTCATTTTCCATTCAATATCTTTTAGAGTTGATCTTCATACTAACTTCATTACTCTCTCTTATTTGCATCTACACTTTGGGAGCAAACAAACTTAGGGTCTTAAGGCTAGACCCCCATACCCGCATGGAGGCTCAGAATGAGACCAACACTATCTCTTTTCCATGCTAGGAGTTATACTCCATAATATTGAGTCGAATTCGTCCGCGGTCTAGTGCCTTTTCCTCTTCCAAATTTCGTTTTTATCTGAACGCATGTAATTATCTCGCATCAATATTTTACACGTTAATGTTTGGAACTTATACCTTATTTGCTTGTGTTTGAACTATTATAAGTTTTATTAAATATGATAAAAATATGTTATTTTTCTCCTCACCTTTGGATATCGACTTTAGCTTAATCACTAGGTAGATGTAATTTGTATCGTTAAGGGTTAAAATTTGGTAGGTTAAAACATATCTTTTAGAATAAATGATCGAGTTTATTAGAATTCTTTAATACTTCTTTAATATGAAATAGTAGCCTACCCTTAAAGCCAAGTTAGTCATTCACTAATCAGTAACATTGGATTAATAAAGGCAAAATGACCTCCTGGACCCCTTTACTATGTCGATTTTGTAAGTTAGACACTTCTATTTATATGTTTGTTATTTGGACCCCTGAACCCACCAAAAAGCACCATTTTAAACACTTTTTAGGGAGTGTAATACACTCTCCCATGTCAACTATCATATCAGCTGCCACGTGTGCCATGTTATCTACCACGTCATTTTTATATGTAAAAAATAAATAAATAAATAAATAAATAAATAAACAAACAAAACAACCCCTACCTTTTTTCTCTCTCATCCTTTTTTTCTTTCCTTTTCTAGTTCTTTCTCTCTATTTCTTCTTCTTCTTTCTTTTTCTTAATCTTCTTCCTCCTCTTCTCATTCTTCATTTCCTTTTCTCATCTTCATCTTCTTATTCATCTTGCTCTACGGAAAAATTAAAAAGTGAGGGCCAAAAAATTTAAGAAGTATGAAAAGAAGGAATTTTTAGAGATTTTTGTGATTTGGGTAATTTAAGAAACTTGAAATTCAATGTAAAAACTCAATTTTTATGCTTTCTTTGAATCTTTTGTGATTTGGGTAATTCGAGAAACTTGAAATTCATTATAAAAATATAATTTTTGTGCTTTTATTTGAAATTTTTGTGATTTGGATAATTCAAGAAAGTTGAAAATTCTTGAATTGAGTGATTTTGTGAATGGAGGTTTTTTTGCTT
>NC_061117.1:201530816-201536897 GCF_002878395.1 Capsicum annuum
AAATTAAGAATTTTGACATGACCACCTTTGTTTACTGAATTGTTGATGAAGAGAATAGCTTACATGGTTTTACATAAGTTTTAAAGAATGAGTTTCTTGAAAAGAATTATTGATATGGTAGTCCTGAATTCCATGATTTAAGAATAGAGAAATAAGTTGCTATAAATGGCTCAGAGAATGTGACTTGCAAGTCAGTGGTATGACGATACCATGTAAATATATGCCATAGCAGAATTAGAGTCTTCAAAACTTGATTTCAGAGTTTGCATGTCGAAATGAATTAAAAATGGGCTTAAAGAGGGTTAGGTAGTTACCTAAAAAGGGAACGAGCCAATCGACTCATAGCCTAAAATCATATTTTGTCGATACAGGTATGTTACTTTTGTACGATGGCGATGACCCTGTGGCGTAGTAGAGATTCAGAGACTCCAACCCTTGCGGAAAACTTGGGTTGGGGGCTTGGCTACCGAGTTAAGGGTAGATTTCATATATCCTGTGGAATTTCAAAATTGTAGGGTATACTACCTAGCGCAGAAGTAAAACAAAGAGTGTCACATAGTTCAGATGGTTTTACAGAGTCCTTTAAATATGCCCATGTGATTTTACCTTATGATATATTTATGAATTTTTTTAAATTTCTCTCATATATGTTGAATACCAATTACTATTTTGGATTTGCTCTGCATACCAGTACAGTTGTATTGACCCCCTACCTCTCAGGTTCTGAGGCACAATCTAGGGGTCTAGATAAGCAGTAGATTTCTTCAGACCAAAATGCAAAGTTTAGTTGGTGAGCCTTCCATATTTCATAGGACCTAATTTCCTTTAGTCATTTATCGTTATTATGGTTTTGGTTTAATAAGGGTCTTATCCTAGTTTTCATACAGCTTTGTTCTTATATAGTAGAGATTTCACAGACTGAGTCAGATATTATTTAATGTTGTCGAATTGCAGTCTTTAACATTATTTTGTTTTCAGAGCATGACCATGATCCCTTATTCAGTTATATTTTTGCATTTCTTTTCTGTATATGAATGGTTTGTGTGATTACAAATTAGATGGGCATCCGGGACTTCATGGTTTAGTTTGCTCGTCACGGCCAGGGCCTAGGTTCGGGTTGTGATAAACTTGGTATCAGAGCATGGTTCATGGTCCTGGAGTGTCTGCGAAATCACATCGGGTAGAGTCTTATTTATGGGTGTGTAGCACGCCACACTTGTAAGCAGGATGCTACTAGGCATTTAGAAATGTTTCCCCTCTTTGTGATTTAGTTTGTACTTTGGAGTCTAATATACCCTCTAATCAATGATCTCTTGCATTTCAGAAAATAGTCATGCCTCTACATCGCGTTATCAATCAAAATGCCCAGACTGATGAGGTCCATCCCACTCATGGGATGAGAACACAAAATAAAGCTCAAACTTGAAAGGCTATTGTTACTTCGGTAGTCCCACCTACTCAGACCAACCCACCCAGGGCACCTCAAGCTCCCCGAACGGGGACTAACCGCACTCCGCCTCACAAGAGAGAGGTATCTAATGCAAAATTTAGACAGTCCATTCATATTCTTGTGCATTGGGTGGCCACACAGACTCAATTGTCGGATGATGTTGGGTCTGCATCTATTCCATCTGAGGCTACTAGGGTGAGTCAGTTCATGAGAATGAACCCGCCTAAGTTTACTGGCACTAAGGTAGAGAAAGATCCACAAGAGTTTATGGATGAAATGGAGAAGATTTTCAGGGTAATGCATGTAGATGAGGTGGAAGGGGTAGAATTGGCAACTTATCAGCTTAAATAAGTTGTAAATCAGTGGTATAGTGAGTGGGAGAATTCTAAGGCTTAGAATGCTGAGCCCACGGTATAGGGCGAGTTCGTGGAAGCCTTTCTTGATTGGTTCTTTCCTCTAGAGTTGAGTGAGGCCAAAGCTGAAGATTTTATGAATCTAAAGTATAAATCTAAAGTAGGGAAAAATGAGTTTTAAGGAGTACACTCTTAAGTTCAACCAACTAGCCCGTTATGCTCCAGACAAGACTGGTAATATGAGAACCCGAATGAGAAAATTTACATCCGGCCTTTCTGATAACTTAGCGCTCGACTGCAAGGGGGCAATGCTAAATAGGGATATGGACTTCTCTAGACTGACAGTCCACATACAGCAGGTGAAAGAGCATAAAAAGAGAATTGTTGAATCTAGGTAGAAGGATAGGCAAGCAAAGAGAGCCAAGACTATAGACTAGGGCCAGAGTCAGCTGCAGAGTAGTAATTGGGTAACAGATGGCAGAAGAAGAAGAATTAGGGTAATACACAATCTACAGTCAATGCTTCCATGTCCAAACCCCCAGTCGACCAGCGACCCCAGAATTTTCAGTCTAGTCAGGGGCCAAGAGTTCAGGGTACGCAATCTCAAGAAAGTGTAGCTCAGACCTCTCGATCAAACCTGCGCTGTGGGAGATATGGGAGGAATCATCCAGGGAGATGCCAGTTTGGCGCTATGGTGTGTTATTCATGCAGCCATCCAGGCCATATCTAGAGGGATTGTCCGGCAGCGAAAGGTAATGTTGGGGAGCCAAGTCACAGGCTAATTTTTCTATGACACCTCCATCTCAGAAGTGCGCCACTTCAGATACGAGAGCGATCGTAATCAATTGTATGCTTTGACCAACTGCTAGGATGTAAAAGCTTCCCCAGATGTTGTCACGGGTGTATTACAGATTTTCTCTTGTGATGTCCATGTGTTACTTGATCCGGGGTCTACCTTGTCTTATGTGACCCCTTATATGGTTGTTGGTTTTGGGTTTGAGCCTGATGTGATTACTGAACCTTTCTCTATTTTCACTCCAGTGGGAGATTCTATTATGGCTAGGAGGGTGTATAGAAATTATTTTGTGTCTTTTTATAGTCGAAATACGGTGGTAAACCTCATAGAGCTTGAGATGGTTGACTTTGATGCTATCTTAGGGATGGACTGGCTCCATTCATTCTATACCATACTAGATTGTAGAACCTGAAGAGTCACTTTTTCCTTCCCGAATGAACTGGCGATAGAGTGGGAAGGACATTCTTTAGAACCTAGAGGGCACTTTATATCTTATCTTAGAGACTGTAAACTCATTTCCAAAGATTGTCAATATCATCTAATTTGGGTAAAGGATTCTAATGTTGAAAGTCCTTCTCTTCAGTCAGTCCCTGTGGTAAATGAATTTCCTGAATTCTTTTCGGATGAACTCCCAGGAATACCACCTGACAGAAAGATAGATTTTGGTATTGACTTACTGCCAGACACCCATCACATCTCTATTCCTCCTTATAGAATGGCTTCTGCAGAACTGAAAAAGTTGAAAGAATAGTTAACAGACCATCTAGATAAAGGTTTTATCTGTCCTAGTGTCTCCCCCTGGGATACACCTATACTCTTCGTGCAAAAGAAAGATGGTTCCCTACGTATGTGAATAGATTACCGCCAGCTAAATAAGGTCACTATTAAAAATAAATATCCTCTTCCTAGAATTAATGATCTTTTTTATCAGCTTTAGGGTGCTAGATTTTTTCAAAGATAGACATTCATTCGGGATATCATTAGTTCAAGGTTAGAGAGTCAGATATTTCTAAAACAGCTTTCCAAATCGGCTACGATCATTATAAATTCTTAGTCATGTCCTTCGGGTTGACTAACGCCCCTGCAGCCTTCATGGATCTTATGAATAGGGTGTTCATCAGTTTTTAGATCTTTTTGTTATAGTTTTCATTTATGATATTCTGATTTATGCCAAGAGTGAGGAGGACCATGCCAAGCACCTCCGAATTATCCTTTAGACTCTCAAAGATCATAAGTTATATGAAAAATTTTCCCAAGTGTGAATTCTAGTTAAATTCTATTGCTTTCTTGGGGCATATTGTGTCTAGTGAGGGAATTAAGGTTGATCCCAAAAATGTTGAGACAGTGAAAAAATGGCCCAGACCCACAACTCTAACCGACATTAGGAGATTTTTGGGTTTGGCAGGGTATTACAGAAGGTTTGTAGAGAGTTTTTCTTCCATAGCTACTCCACTTACTAAGTTAACACAGAAGAAGGTAAAGTTTGTGTGGTCTGACTTCTGTGAGAATAGTTTTGAGAAGTTGAAAGACAAGATGACAAATGCTCCTATTTTGACTCTTTTGAAAGGTACAGAGAGTTTTGTTGTGTACAGTGATGCATCCCGTGTGGGACTTGGTTGTGTACTTATGCAGCATGGTAAGGTGGTGTCTTATACATATAGGTAGTTGAAAGTGCATGAGCGCAATTACCCCACCCATGACTTGGAGTTAGCGATTGTGGTGTTTGTGCTTAAAATCTAGCGGCATTATCTTTATGGGGTGTATATTGATATATTTACTGATCACAAGAGTTTACAGTATGTTTTCTCACAAAAATAATTGAACCTCAGGTAGAGGCTTTGGTTGGAATTTTTGAAAGATTATGACATGAGCCTGCACTATCATCCAGGCAAGGCGAATGTGGTAGCCGACGCCCTCAGTAGGTTATCTATGGATAGTCTTTCTCATGTTGAGAAAGGAAAGAGGGACATGGTGAAGGATATTCATCGACTTGTAAATCTAGGGGTGCAACTCTTGGATTCCAAAGATGGGGGAGTGATTGTCCATAAAATAGCTAAATCTTCCCTTTGTGCAGAAGTTAAGGAGAAGAAGGTTGAAGATCCTATCTTGATGCAGATCAAGAAATATGTGGGTCAATAGAAGGTGATGTCCTTTGAAATTAGTGGTGATGGTATTCTGAGATATCAGGGTAGATTATGTATGCCAGATGTAGAAGGTTTGCGTAAAAGAATTCTTGACGAAGCTCATACTTCGAGGTATGTTGTTCAACCCGGCTCTACTAAGATATATCACGATCTAAAGGCTATATATTGGTGGAATAATATGAAGCGTGATGTGGTTAACTATGTTTTCAATTATTTGAACTGCCAACAAGTTAAAGTAGAGCATATAAGGCTAAGTGGTACTTCCCAAGAGATAGCTTTACCTTTGTGAAAGTGGGAAATGATCAATATAGACTCCATTATGGGGCTTTTGAGGTCCCAAAACCACTATGATTCTATCTGGGTGATTGTTGATCGGCTGACCAAGTCAGCTCACTTCTTTCCTGTGAGGACTAATTATTCGGGAGATGATTATGCCAAGCTATACATTAAGGAGATAGTTCGCCTGCATGGGGCACCTGTATCCATCATATCAGACCGAGGTACACAATTCTCTTCATAGTTTTGGAGGTCTTTTCAGAAGGGTTTAGGAACCCAAGTGAACCTAAGTACTGCGTTTCACCCTCAGACCGATGGTCAAGCCAAGTGCACCATTCAGACCCTTGAGGATATGTTGAGAGCCTGTGTAATTGAATTCAAAGATAGCTAGGTAAATCACTTGCCATTGATAGAGTTTGCATATAACAATAGCTACTACGCCAATATTAAGATGGCTCCTTTTGAGGTATTGTATGGGAGGAGATGTAGGTCACGAATAAGGTGGTATAAAGTGGGGGAGACGCGGTTGTTTGGGCCTGATCTTGTTCATCAAGCGATGGAGGATGTAAAAATCATTAGAGAATAACTCAAGACAGCTCAGAGTCATCATAAGTCCTACGCCGATATTAGGAGAAGAGATTTGGAATTTGAGGTTGGTGATTGGGTGTTTCTCAAAGCTTCCCCTACAAAGAAAGTCATACACTTTGGGAAGAAAGGTAAGCGGAGTCCTCGCTATATAGGGACATATCAGATTTTGAGAAGGATAGGTAGGGTTGCGTATGAGTTAGAGTTGCCTGCAAGTTTGGTTTCTGTTCATCCGGTATTTCACATATCCATGTTGAAGAAATGTATTGGAGACTATTCTTTAGTGTTGCCTGTTGAGGAAATTAAAGTGACAAACTCTTTATCCTATGAAAAAAATCCGATTGCAATCTTGGATCAGCAAGTTAGAAAGTTGAGAAGCAAAGATATAGCCTCGGTTAAAGTGTTGTGGAAAAACCAAAAAGTTGAAGAAGTCACTTGGGAATCAGAAGATGACATGTGAGAAAGATACCCAAACCT
>NC_061117.1:201539897-201566497 GCF_002878395.1 Capsicum annuum
AAATTAAGAATTTTGACATGACCACCTTTGTTTACTGAATTGTTGATAAAGAGAATAGCTTGCATGGTTTTACATAAGTTTTAAAGAATGAGTTATTTGAAAAAAAATTATTGATATGGTAGTCCTGAATTCCATGATTTGAGAATAGAGACATAAGTTGCTATAAATGGCATAGAGAATGTGACTTGCAAGTCAGTGGTATGACGATACGATGTATAAAGATGCCATAGCAGAATTAGAGTCTTCAGAACTTTATTTCAAAGTTTGCATGTTGTAAAGAATTAAAAATGGGCTTAAAGAGGGTTAGGTGGTTACCCAAAGAGGGCACGAGTCAATCGACTCATAGCCTAAAATCGTATTTTGTCGATATGGGTATATTACCTTTGTACGGTGGCGATGACCCTGTGGCGTAGTAGAGATTCAGAGACTCCAACCCTTGCGGCAAACTTGGGTTGGGGGCTTGGCTACCGAGTTAAGGGCAGATTTCATATAGCCCATAAAATTTCAGAATTGTAGGATATACCACCTAGCGCAGAAGTAAAACAAAGAGTGTCACAAAGTTCAGATGGTTTTACAGAGTCCTTTAAATATGCCCATGTGATTTTACCCTATGATATATTTATGAATTGTTTTAAATTTCTATCATATATGTTTAATACCAATTACTATTTTGGATTTTCTCTGCATACCAGTACAACTGTATTGACCCCTACCTCTCAGGTTCTGAGGCACAATCTAGGGGTCTAGATAAGTAGTACATTTCTTCAGTCCGAAGTGCAGAGTTCAGTTGGTGAGTCTTCCATATTTTAGAGGGCCTAATTTCCTTCAGTCATTTATCGTTATTATGGTTTTGGTCTACTGGGGGCCTTGTCCCAGTTTGTAGACAGCTTTGTTCTTATGTAATAAAGATTTCGCAGACTGAGTTAAATATTATTTTAATGTTGTTGAATTGCAGTCTTTAACATTATGTTATTTTAAGAGCAAGACCATGTTCCCTTATTCAGTTATATTTTTGCATTTCTTTTTTGTACATGAATGGTGTATGTGATTACAGGTTAGATGAGCGTCTGGGCCTTCATTGTTCGGTTTGATCGTCACGGCCAGGGCCTAGGTTTGGGTTGTGACAAACACATTCTCCATTGAAGAAATTGAAGACACTGAATTGCCTCATTAATTCAGTTCGAAGAACAACAAAATTGGAAGAAATTTTTGTAACTTTTATTTTTAAAGTCCATTGTTCCTTTTCTATTCTTTATTTATGTCACTTGTAAAAAAATTTAATATTTTATTTCTTAAAATGATAGTTGTTTACATTTTCAAGGGTGAATTTGGTAGTTGAAAATGTTGAGAGAGTTGGATTAAAGGTTGAGATGGTGTTTAATGGTGAAAAAATTTTTAATTTGATGTCTTTGTGATTGTTCTCTAATGGTGTTAGTTAAGAAAAATGAAAAAAAATGGAAGCGGGGATGGGAGTTGGCTGGAATAGGAGAAAGAAAGATATGGGTGAAGGTGGGATAGGGGGTAGGCGGTTTGAAGAAGAAGGAAAATGAAGGGTAGTGTTAGAGGAAAATATAAATTGAAGGTGGGGTGGGAGGCTATTAATGAAGGAAAATAGAAAAAAAAATGGAGGTAGGGTGGGTTTTATGAAGGAGGAAGAGTGCTGGGTAAAGGATGGCGAGGGGGGAGGGAAGGTTTAAATAAAAAGAAAATGGGGGTAGGAAGTTTTTTTAATTTGATATATATATATATATATATAATATTTTCTTGTGTGGTTTCGACGTAGCATGGATATGGCGCTGATGTGTCGGCGCGTGTGATGCACTCTCCGGTGAGAGTGGTATTCAGTCTTGAGGGGTAAAATTAATATACTTAAAGATGTTAAGGGGGTAAATAAATGAAAGTTTAGTTTAAGTGCTAAAGTTAGTTGAGTGGACAAGTTATGGGGGAAATGATGTCTTTACTCTTAAAAAAAATAAAAAACAACCATCAGCTTTGGCCTGCAACAACATTAATATATCCATTTTAGTTTCTCCATTAAACGATAAATCAGACCCAACTACTTCATCTATCAAAAATAAATGTTGATTTCTAATTGATAATGTCAATTTGGATGAAGGTGATGAAGCCATTAGAGGCGTAAAAATGACCGCAACTTGTGTTTGACCAAGTTTTGAATGATACTAAAATTATCTTGAACAATAAACTAATCTTAGAAAACAAGAAAATCGAATAGATCTCAACTTCAACGGTTTGAATAGTTGTTGGATGTTGATGACAAAGTAATGAAAATATGGTTGTGGGAGAGAGTTTACCAAAAATTTTAGGGAAGAGATTTTGAAATATGAAATTTCGTGATTTTAGGTGAGAATGGTTGTAACCACCCGCATTTTTGGGGCTAGAATTCAAATCATCGTTCCTACGTGTATAGTCCTAAACCCAGTGAATCTATGTTATTATATGAGTGATGATCAATTCTATAGTCCCTTGAATATGAATTGAAGTCACAAAAATCTCCTAACACAAAGACGAGTTGAGAATTTTTCTATCGATTATGTTTCAGTGAACGTTTCAACTTGGTTCACATTACAATGATCATTACTCCTAATATATAATGATTTACATGGCCTATTATATACCAAATAAAAGATCTTTGAGTCTTATTTCTAACGCAACTGGTTTCACCTTAATCCGATATGGGAGTATAATGTTATACTCATTTTACCTCAGCGTGTTCGTCTATCAACAAGGTGACGACTTGAGGTGTAAGTCAATAACTAAGTGACGAGCTATCAACCTCGTCATCATCCTTGCCCAGAATATGATTCAATCTAGATACAAGTTGACAACTTGGGTTGACAAACCGTCAACTAGTTGACAAGCTGTCAACCTAGTCCTCAACCTTAAACAGCAAGAGTTCAAATCCAGCAATAAGGTGACGAATTGGGTTGACAAGCCGTCAACTAATTAACAAGCCATCAACTAGTTGACAATCCATCAACTATTCGACAAGCTGTCAACCATGTCGTCACCCTTAAACAACAAGGGTGCATGTCCATCTATGGATTGACGACTTAGTTGGTAAGCCATCAACTAGTTGACAAGCTGTCAACTAAGTCATCAACTAAAAATTTCAATAATTTTTATTCAATTTCTTTAGTGGTATTTTGTTCTTCTACTCACCCTAAAACCCTACCCCACGACTTAAAACATGGTTTAAAGGCTATTTTCCCATCATCATGTCAATTTCTCATCATTCATTCTCCTCTCCACTCTCAAGAGAGAAAGTTTGAGTTTCTTTTAAAAACACATGCTTCCAAGGCTTAGATTCAAGATATCACAAATTTTGTTCATCAAAAAGGTACGTGGGGCTATCCTAAATTTTATGGATATAAGTTTTAATGTTTTTACAAGATCTAAAGTAAATATATGTATGCATGTATTATGAGATTTGAGATTGTTTTGAGAGAATGCATTGGGAACCTCAACTTATGATGAAATCTTATTTAAACCATGGGATTTTTTCCTAAACTTGAATTATATTCATGTGTATGGATGTTATGAGTACGAAAATATATATGAAAGAATGATTGTCAGAATTCCATCTCTTATTATGAAACTCATTGTCTTAACAATTTTTGTGGATTGTTTACACGGATATTTACAAGTTTGAGATAACATATTTTGCTAATGTTTTTGGGTTGTTATTGTTTTATCAATGAATAAGAGTGGTTTTCTTCTTATTTTATAAATGCTCATGTTTCCTAGTAAAGGACTTGCATGTGATTGATAAAAGAGATGACCACCGTAGATAAAGTATTGAAGAGAGAAAGTGTTTTGTTTTCATGTGCTTTTGAAGTATGAAATTTCGCTTGATTTGTTTTAAATATTTTGGATGGTCAATAACATACTTTGAAATAAGAAAGGCAATGGAGATGTTGTGATATGAAATAAAGGACTTGCAAGTCTGGGTATAATAAAACCCTATTTATGATGTGCCCTAATTAGAATAAGAGAGAAACAATTATAAGGAGAAAGCATGATTTTAAGAGTCTAAAATAGGGTCTTAAGAGAGTTAGATGGTTACCAGAAGAAGGCACGAGTTTAGATAACTCATAGCCCAAAACCGTGATTTACTGACACGAGTTTTTATGTTGCCCTGAAATAGGGGATTGTACGTTGGCGACGGCCTTGTAGTGTAGTAGAGATGCAGAAACTCTAGCCCTTGCGGAAAAATTGGGTTGGGAGCTTGGCCGCCGAGTCAAGGGCAGATTCCATATAGCCCGTGGAATTATCGATTATAGGGTGCACCATTTAGCTTAATAAAGAAATGAAAAGTTGAGTCATGATTTCAAGAAAATGTTTTGAAGCTCATCAAATTATGCCCATGTGTTTTCAATTATCTTATTCTAAATTGATTTATGAAATTCTCTCACTTATGTTGTATAAAATATACGTTATTTTAAGATCATTCTACGTATCAATACTTTTGAGTATTTACCCCCTATATTTTAGGTTTTGAGGCCTAGTCCCATAGTCCTTCAAACCAGTAGATTGTTCCAAGAGTTCAGAGTTGGTGAGTCTCCCTTTCTTCGAAAGGCGGTCTATTCTTATGTTAGTTCGGTTATTTTATGGTCTGGTCGGAGGCCTTGTCCCGGCCTATTCAGTTAGTATTTAGTGGTGTAATATCCACAAAATGGGTCTCGAGATGTCACACGGTGCTCAAGACTACGAGTAGTCTTAAGCTATTTCTGGCTGCTTCTACTAAGTCTGAATCTCATACTAATGGAAATATAGACATCAAAATCATACTGAATGCGAAAAAATGTCTAAAATAACTGAGAATGATCAGAGTATAATCTCTGAAAATCAAATACTGAAAGTCTGAATCAAATCTAGCAGTCTGACAAGCCTTTACTACTAATATCTAGAAAGTCATTGCGACAACCCCTAGCTGACTCGAACTGTCTGAAAAGAATACTGAAGCATATAAACTAATAAGCTGAAAATAAACTAAATGACTAAGTTCTCAAACTATGAGGACTCATCAACTATCACGATTTAGATGGAGATGCTCGAAATCACTCTCACTGCGAAAACTGAGCACCTGAACCTACATTATGAGATAATGTAGCACATAGACATATATGTGGATCAGTACTTTGAGGATGTACTGAGTATATGGGGGTGAATGCATAAGTAAAACATACTCCCTCCGTTTCAAAAAGAATGACCTACTTTGACTTGGCACAAAGTTTAAGAAATTAAAGAAGACTTTTGAATCTTATGGCCTTAAATTAAAGTTGTGTCAAATGTATCAAAATATCCTTTAATCTTGTGGTAGTAAATATACCATGTGGATAGTTAAAATTAAAGTATTGCCAAAAAAGAAAAAGGGTCATTCTTTTTTAAATAGACTAAAAAAAATTGGTCATTCTTTTTGAAACAGAGGGAGTAATATCAAATGTCATCATAGTTGTAAAACAATGCATGCTAAATGTAAATTACTCACATAAGATGGAATATCTGAAAACTGAAATCTGTAATCATGAATAGCAAATCATACTTTGTAAATCTAGTGAGTCATAACATTTAGTTTTGAAAGCCATACTAATGTTCTGCCTATAAATCATACTGTCTAAGTGTAAAAATGGCTCACTTCTATATTTGAAATCTAAAAGTTGTAGTCTGTAGCTAATATCTTTCTGTAAAAACATAATCTAAATAAAGTTGTAAGCCTTTACACTTAGTTTTCTTAAAAGCTTTTCTGCTATTCTATTCTGTTAAGGAAGTTACTCAAAAGTTGTTTATTTACATTTACTAGCAAGGAGGTTCTCTTAACCGAC
This sequence comes from Capsicum annuum, assembly GCF_002878395.1. Taxonomy (NCBI): domain Eukaryota; kingdom Viridiplantae; phylum Streptophyta; class Magnoliopsida; order Solanales; family Solanaceae; genus Capsicum; species Capsicum annuum. The sequence goes on from NC_061117.1 coordinate 201,545,741, forward strand.
ATAAACCATGTGAGCTAACATGGAGTTCAACGTTTTATTCCCCTATGGGAAAAATCTCTCGATGGGGAGAGGTGTCATACTCTTGCCAAGGAGTATAACCTAATCCAAGTGATCACATTTGTATCTGTCATCCATATAGAAATGAAAATAACATGAATCTGTACCTATGTTGGCTATGTAGTTCTATGGAAGATAGGGCACGCTAATCCCATACTTCCCGTTCGTTGCTAAATACTACTCCCTTTTAATCTTTATGCTCATTCTATTGGAAATCTACTTTAAAAAGCAAGCATAATGGTTATTACGAAACCAATTATACATTTATCTAATTAAATCTGTAAATGAAACTAATCTGATTTCTGTAATCTGTAATAAATCTATAATGTGGATTCTAAATCATATCTGAGGATCGAAAGATCAAAGTTTTATTGAAAATCTGTAAATAATCGGATCATAGGATGCTTAGAGAATCATCTTTCTTGAAATATCAACATATAAACTTGGGTTTTATGACCCATGCATCAAGTTCATGTCAAAACATCATAAAGTTCGTGCTTGATAATGTAATTAATAATAATTTAACTCAAAATCTGAAATTTACTGCAATAGGCATGAAAATATAAAAATAGACATGCAATTCAACTTCAAAATCTCTCAAAAACTCATAATCATGCAACTAACATTAATGGATATGAATCCTAATTCAAATCTCATGTAATTTCATATAAAATCATGTAAATTTGTAGTTAAAAGCTAGTTTTGGGCACAAGGATGAAAGAGGATCCTTGTTCATAAACCCCACATACCTTGTTGATGAATTTGAATGTAGAATTTTGATTCTTGACTCTCTAATGGTGTTCTTGAATTTCTTGAACCCAAAACTTTGAATTGATAGATATCTTGCAGTAGGAGTTATGGAATTTGTTCTTGATTCTTAAAGCTAGGATTTGTTATTAGAGATGAAAAAGATTAATAATGAGGTATCTTTACTATTTAGGGCTAAAATTGTGTGTTTTGGGCGGAATAAGAGTGGGGAAATTGACTCATTTATCCCTTTGTATGCGAATTTTAATTACTGAAAAACGTCCCTAGCGACTCACAGATCGATGCACCGCATCGCGTCGATATCGCATTGGCTCACTGGAACTTGCACTTAATGTTGAGAAAAATATTCATCGACACGATAGGTGACACATTGAGATCGCATCATATCACTATTTTTTACACCCAAACGAGCTTCTAACGAGGTCCCAAAAATTCAAAACTCGCTCGAGAACATCCATTGACCTCCCTGATCATGAATAAGCTTAAAAATCGACTCTTTAAGGTCATAAGGGTCGTAAATAAAATCATAGAAATACTGGGGTCCTAAAATGAGACTAAGTGTCATTACATAGCTGAATTTTTCTAAGTCTGGGACCTTTTTTCATGATCTAAAGGACTGAGTTAAGCTAGGATTTTGTGGGGTCTTACAATATCTTCTCCTTAGGAACATTCATCCTTGAATGTGGCTGGTTATGCTGAAAATGCTGAGGAGTCTGAGACTATAATCTATCATGCACAACTGAAATAAATTGTATGACTGAATCTGAAACATACTGAGCTACTGAGAAAATATGTGAGTGCATTAATCTACATGAAGACAATTATATAGATGAATCTGAGACTAAAAAAGAACTGAATGAAGGAAGACTATTACCTTCAGCTGAATCAGAGTTCGTGGAGAAGAGATGAGGATACTTGGTACTCATGTCTGCTTCTACTTCCCAAGTAGCACTCTCAACGAACTGATTTCGCCACAGAAATTTGACCAAGGGAACTTCTTTGTTCCTTAGTCTACGGATCAGACGATAAAGAATCTATACTGGGACTTCTTCAGATAAAAGGCTATTCTGAATATCTGCACTTTCTAGAGGAACTATAATGGTTAAATTGTCCATGCATTTCTTCAATAAGGACACATGGAATACTGGATGAGCTAAGGACAAATTTGCGGGTAGATCAAGCTCATACGCCACCTTCCCAACATGACTCAAAATTCGGAAGGGACCTACATATCAGGGACTAAGCTTCCCCTTTTTGCCAAATCTCTTCACCCTTTTCATGGGTGAAACTTTCAAATGAACAAAGTCATCAATCTCAAACTCGATATCTCTTCTTCTCACGTTTGCATAAGATTTCTAACGACTTTGAGCTGCTTTCAATCTCTCTCTAATCAACTGAACTTTCTCCATGGCTTCAAATACTATGTTTGGCCCAATCAAAGCGGCCTCACCCACTTTGAACTAACCAACTGGCGATCTATATCTCCGCCTATAAAGAGCTTCAAATGGGGCAATCTGAATACTATAATGATAACTGTTATTATAAGCGAACTCAATCAATGGTAAATGGTCAACCCAACTACCATTGAAATCAAGAACATATGCCCTCAACATATCCTCTAGAGTCTGAATGGTCCTTTCTGCCTGACCATCTGTCTGTGGATGAAAAACTGAACTAAGATGAACTTGGGTACCAAGACCCTTCTGAAAAGCTCTCCAAAACTAAGAGGTAAACTGAGTACCCCTATCAGACACGATAGACTAAGGAACTCCATGCAATCTGACTAACTCTTTGATATACAGCTTAGCATAAACTTCAGTTGTGTAAGACGTGTGAACTGGTAAGAAAAGTGTTGCCTTGGCCAATCTGTTTATAATAACCCAAATCGAATCATGTTGATGACGCGAATAGGGTAATCCAATCACAAAGTCCATATTCACTTCTTCCTACTTCCAAATAGGGATACCAAACTCTTGTAACGTACCACCAGATCTTTGGTGCTCTACCTTAACTCATTGACAAGTTGTACACTTGGCTACAAATTTATCTATATCTCTCTTCATACTACTCCGCCAATAGATTTCCCATAAATTGTGGTACATATTGGTGGCTCCTAGATGAATAGAATAATGTGCACCATGCACTTCCTCCATAATCTGCTGCCTCAAATCATTAACACATGGAACACACAATCTATTCTAGTATCTCAACACACTGTCTCCCCCTTGGAAGAAAACCTCTATCTTTTGGTCTTTAACTGACTCCTTCTTTTTAATCAAACTAAAATCCTTATCTTGCTTCTCTTTCACTTTCAAAACTAGAGAAGACTCGGAACTACTCTGAACCCAAACATTCCCTTCAACTAAATCAACCAATCTAACACCCAGTCTCTCTAACCAATGAACTTCCCAAACTAACTCTTTTTTATCATTCTCCATATGAGCAACATTGCCCATAGATAATCTACTAAGGGCGTCTGTCACTACATTGTCATTTCTCGAATGATACAACACACTCATATCATAATCCTTCAATAATTCTAACCACCTTCTCTGACAAAGATTCAACTCCCTATGAGTAAATACATACTGCAAGCTTTTATGATTCGTAAACACATAAACATACACCCCATAAAGATAGTGCCTCTAAAAGTTCAAAGCAAAAACAACAATAGCTTACTCAAGATCATAAGTAGGGTAATTTTGTAGACATAAGCTATAAATTTGCCTCTCTATATCAAAACACAACCTAGACCGACTCTAAAAGCATCACAATACACTACGAACCCATCTGTACCATCAGGTAGTGCTAAAACTGGAGCTGAAGTGAGTCAAGTCTTCAACTCCTGAAAACTCCTCACATAAATTAACCACTGGAACTTAACTTTCTTTTGAGTCAATCTATACATAGGGGATACAATGGACAAGAAACCCTCAATGAAACACCTGTAATAGCCAACTAGAAGTTTCTAATTTTTTATGGAGAGATAGGTCTAGGATAATTTCTTACTGCTTCTGTCTTTTGGGGATCAACTTTAATGCCCTCACTAGAAATAATATGACTGAGGAAGCTACATACCTTAGCCAAAACTCCCATTTGATGAATTTGGTGAATAGTTGGTGGTCTCTAAGAGTTTGCAATACAATTCTAAGATGGTCTACATGATCATCTTCACTACAGGAATAGACAAGGATATCATCTATAAAGACTATAACAAACATGTCCAAATATTGTTTGAACACTCTGTTCATCAAGTCCATGAAAGCTATTGGGTCATTTGTTAACCCGAAAGACATAACTAGAAACTTAAATTGACCATAACGAATTCTAAAAGTTGTCTTTGAAATATCACATTCCCTTACTCTAAGCTGATGATAGCCAAATCTAAGGTCTATCTTTCATAAGTAACTTGCACCTTGGAGTTGGTCAAATAGATCATCAATTTGAGGAAGAGGATATTTGTTTTTGACTGTGACCTTATTCAACTGAGGATAGTCAATGCACATTCGCAAAGAACCATCTTTCTTTCACAAGAATAGGATGGGAGCGCCCCATGGAGAAACACTAGACCTTATGAAACCTTTATCTAAAAGATCTTTAAGATGCTATTTTAACTCCTTAAGCTCAGCTGGAGTTATACGATAAGGAGAAATAGAGATAAGTTGAGTATTTAGGAGAAGGTCAATACCAAATTCTATTTCCCTATCGGGAGGTACCCTTGGAAAATCTTTGGGAAAAACATCAGGAAACTCATTAACTATACTGCTTAACTAAATTATTGGAGTCTCAGATTTAGTATCCTTGAATCTAACTATATGATAGATACACCCTTTGGAAATCAATTTTCTGGATTTAAGATAAGATATAAAATGACTCTTGGGAGATGCTAAATTACTTTTCCACTCAAAGACTGGTTCATCTAAAAACTGAAACTTCACCACTCAGGTGTGACAATTTATAGATGCATAATAGGAATGAAGCCAATCCATATCAAGAATAAGATCAAAGTCAACCATATGTAACTCTATTAGGTCTATTAACATAATTTTATGAAACTCCTCTATCATAGCCTCTCTTATTTCATGCGGAAAGAACCTGTCTAGAAATGCATTCTAAAATACTTGTCAACTTATAGGAGCTGCATTCTCACCTCTACCATTTTTCTACGTAACTACACAACCATACGCTACATCCTTTAACCTATAGGATGCCAACACTATACTCTCCTCCTCAGAAACATGCATAATCTGGGTGATCTTCTTCACCTCATCTAAATAAAGTTGTGGTTCCTCACCTGCCTTCGACCCAAAGAACTCTGGCAGATTCATTCTCATGAAATCTTTAATTCTGGATACTACTAAATCACCATTCTACTGAAGTGGGACTACATCCTGATGGTTGCCCTGAATATTCGTAGTCACTACCTGGGCCAACACTTGAAAGGTATCCCAAAACCTATTATGGGATACGTTCTCATTCAGAAAATCGGCGGTTGGGGTGGCTGGTTATCACTTCTGCAGGTGTTAGCTCTACGAGGAGGCATATTCAACTGTCATGTAAGAGCACGAGCTAAAAGCAGATAGAGATACTGTAAGCATGATAGATCATGAAAAAATAGATGATTTCCTAAGAATGTCCCATAGCCTTTTGCTCATAAATGTGGTACGTTTCATACCCATGATCAAGACTCTACGTAACACTACTTGTCTAACTCCCTAGGACTCTTATAAAACTTAGGCTCTGATACCAAGTTTATAACTCCCCAAAAATAGGTCTTGAGATGTCACATGATGATCAAGACTATGAGTATCCTTAAGCTAACCATGTCTGCTTCTACTAAGTCTGAATCTCATACTAATGGAAATATAGACATCAAAATCATACTGAATGTGGAAAAATGTTTGAAATAACTAAGAATGATCTAAATATAATCTCTAAAAATCAAATACTAAAAGTCTGAATCAAATCTAGCAGTCTGACAAGCCTCTACTACTAATATCTAGAGAGTCACTGTGACAAACCCCCAGCTGACTCGAACTGTCTGAAAAGAATACTGAAGCATATAAACTGATAAGCTAAAAATAAACTGAATAACTAAAACCCCAAACTATGAGGACTTACCAACTGTTGGGATGTAGATGGAGATGCTCGAAATCACTCTCGCTGTGAAAACTGAGCACCTGAACTTACATTATGAGACAATGTAGCACATAAACGTATATGTGGATCAGTACTTTAAGGATGTACTGAGTATATAGGGGTGAATGCATAAGTAAAACATAATATCAATCATCATCATAGTTGTAAAACAATGCATGCTAAATGTAAATGACTCACATAAGCTGGAATATCTAAAAACTGAAATCTGTAATCATGAATAGAAAATCATACTTTGTAAATCTAGTGAGTCATAACATTTAGTTCTGAAAGTTGGACTAATGTTCTGTCTGTAAATCATACTGTCTAAGTGTAAAAAGGGCTCACTTCTATATCTGAAATCTGAAAGTTGTAGTCTGTAGTTAATATCTTTCAGTAAAAATATAATCTAAATAAAGTTGTGAGCCTTTACACTTATTTTTCTTAAAAGCTTTTTTGTTATTCTATTCTGTTAAGGAAGTTACTCAAAAGTTGTTTATTTACATTTACTAGCAGGGAGGTTCTCTTAACCGACATAAACCATATGAGCTAATATGGAGTCCAACATCTAGTTCCCCTATGGGGAAAACCTCACGATGGGGAGAGGTGTCATACTTTTGTCAAGGAGTATAATCTAATCTAAGTGATCACATCTGTATCTGTCATCCATATAGTAATGGAAATAATCTGAATCTATACCTACGTTGGCTATGTAGTTCTGTGGAAGATAGAGCACGCTAATCCCACATTTTCTGCTCGGTGCTAAATACTACTTCCTTTTTAATCTGTATGCTCATTCTATTGGAAATTTACTTTAAATAGCTAGTATAAGGATTATTACGAAATCAGTTATGCATTTATCTGATTCAATCTGTAAATGAAGCTAATCTAATTTCTGTAATCTGTAATAAATTTATAATGTGGATTCCAAATCATATCTGAGGATCAAAAGATCAAAGGTTTATTGAAAATCTATAAATAATCTGATCATAGGATGCTTAGAGCGTCATCTTTCTTGAAATATCAACATATAAACTTGGATTTTATGACCCATGCATTAATTTCATGTCAAAACATCATAAAGTTCATGCTTGATAATGTAATTAATAATAATTCAACTCAAAAACTGAAATTTACTGCAATAGGCATGAAAATATGAGAATAGACATGCAATTCAACTTCAAAATCTCTCAAAAACTCATAATCTTGCAACTAAGAATAATGGGTATGAACCCTAATTCAAATCTCATGTAATTTCATATAAAATCATGTAAATTTATAGTTAAAAGCTAGTTTTGGGCACAAGGATGAAAGAGGATCTTGGTTCATTAACCCCACATACCTTGTTGATGAATTTGAATGTAGAATTTTGATTCTTGACTCTCTAATGGTGTTCTTGAAGCTTCCTCTTGAAGTTCTTGAACCCGAAACTTTGAATTAATAGATTTCTTGTAGCAGGAGTTATGGAATTTGTTTTTGATTCTTAGAGCTAGGGTTTGTTATTAGAGATGAAAAAGATGAATAAGTCTGGGACCTCTTTTCATGATCTAAAGGACTGAGTTAAGCTAGGATTTTGCGGGATCTTACGAGTAGAGGCTTCGTAGACCAGATGTAAATATTATGTCGTCAAAACTTTTGGACACAGTTTGATTATAAGTTTCCATTGAGCACTATCATATCTTCCGCATTTTGATGTATGAATGGATTATGTTCATGATAGCATGTTATGGGGTCTCTCGGACCTTTGTGGTTCGGGATGCCCATCGCGGCCAGGGCCTCGACTCGAATCGTGACAATAATGGAGTTGCCTGTGTTAGATATGCATCAAGAGCAATTTTTAATTTTTGAGATTTTCTATAAATTTTTATATTGTATGAGATTTTATGGATTAATGAATCCGATGTTTGAGGATTTGTGTAATTATATGTTAAGGAGCTCATAACATCTTTTACCACAACTTTGTCCAATTATATAAAATTTCAAAATTTGTGTTTTATGATAAATATTTTAAGCCTTAATACATATCGTTTGTGATATATTTTAAGCTAATGATTAGTTACATAAAGAAGTAATGAAATTAAATTTATTTAGGAAAGTAAATCATGGAAGAGAATCTCTGAAATATCTAAAACAGAAGAAAATTCAAATTTAAAAAATTTCATTAAATCTTATCATTTGCAATTAATAATTTTGAGAATAAATCATGAGAGAGAATCTCTGAGACATATGTATGATACATAGATCTCATATATTAGAATTCCAGCATATGTATCATCCTTAAATTATGGGAAAGAAACATGTGTCTCGTGCATAAATGCTTGGTAAATGTGATTGATACATTAATCTATTTTGATAAAATAATTTTGATACATAAAAATTGATGGACTTTTATATCATGAACAATACAGTTGCGTTCATAAATATTATGTATCATCAACATGTACTAACCTACCAAATACATAAAAAAAATTAATAAATTTCTTACATGAGCAGTTAGATGCATTCATATGTATCATGAATAAACAATTATATTCTTTTTTAAAACGATACATATGCACAGATACATTCACATGTTTCATTAACAAACACTAAGCTTTATATTGCATATGAATTAGTAGATTATGATACATTGGCGTGCAAGTATATATGCATGTATCACGAACAAAAAAAAATATTTTTTAGTATGAGACATATGCATAGTAATACATTCGTATGTATCTGAAAATTTATTTTAATGAATTGTTCTTCTTTTTCATCTTCACACTTCCATTTTACAAAATCTCCATTAACACCACTACTCATTAACTCTATCAACTTTCACTGAAATGCAGTCAAATAAACCAACAACTCCTCCACTCTCCACCATCTTTCCACCATCTACTCCATCTTCGGTGGACTCGAGTCACCAGAAACATCACCAATGTTCCATTGCTACTTCACTTCCACCATCGCATCACCTCAAAAACATACAAAATCAACCACCATATTCATCCTCCATTAAAAAATAATAATAAACAAGCATCAACTTCGACCGGCAACACCATTAATATATTCATTTTATTTTCTCCATTAAACAATCAATCAGGCCCAACTACTTCATCTATCGAAGAATAAGCATTGATTTATAATTGATAATGCTCAATTTGAATGAAGGCGGTAAAGTCATTAAAAGGTGAAAAAACAACAGTAACTTGTGTTTATACAACTTTAGAATGTTACTAAAATTAACTTGAACAATAAACTAATCTTAGAAAAAAATTAAAATCGAATAGATCTCAACTTCAACGATGTGAGCGGTTATTTGATGTTGACGACAAAGTATTGAATATACGATTGTGGGAGAGAGCTTACCAAAATTTTTAGGGAAGGGTCTTGAAAGATGAAATTTTGTGATTTTAGGCGAGAATGGTCGAGTTTCCTGCATTAGATATGTATCAAGAGCAATTTTCAATTTCTGAAATTTTCTATAATTATTAAAATTGTACGAAATTTTATATATTAATGACCCTGATATTTGTGATTTTACTGATTTGTGTAATTTATCATGGTTTTATTCCTCTCTTTACATCTCATTTCTGTTCATTCTTCCGCCGAACTTATCGGTATACTACATTTTTATTATAAACAATTTATTCATTCTTTAAATTAGGGTGTCAACAGGGTCGGGTTGAGCTGAATTTTGACGGGTCAATATGAACTATGTTAGTATGTGGGTGGGTCAAAGTTACTTAGGTTAAAATGTACTAATGAGTCATAATCTACCTACTCAATTCTTACAAAGTTACAATTTCTTTTTTATTTTTAATAACATGTTTAAGTACTCAGTTAAACTTTTTTACTTTATCATAACCATTTGACACATACATATCAAACAAAGTAAAAAAGTATTTTAATATCACCCCAATTTTAGATGGTTAAGTTGGACGGTTCAAATGGATTGAGCTAAAGAGTTGGATGAGTCGTGTTTTCATAGGCTAATCTTATCATTCCTAATTTAAACATTTGTAAAATATTGCTAACTTGTGAGGGTGTTGCTGAGATTTTCAGTCGAAAAGCTGAAGACTTCAGTATCAATAGCTGAGTGCACAATACATAATCATGCTTTGTAACTTGACCTCATTTTTTTATCAATAACCTCCAATGAATGTGCACAAGCAGACAGTTAAACTTATATAAAGTTGAACAAGTAAACACTCGTTTTCTATGTGGTATAATACACATAGGACGTCACGTAGAACGCTAATGGACATGTTGAAAATATATGTCTACTTGTTCAACTTTACTCGAATTTAAATGACTACTTATGTACATCCAAAATTAGAGGACATAAATACTGTCTAAAGCCAAATTAAAATACGTATGTATGCATTATGCTCACAAGAGTTTTCCTAAGAGAATGGCTTTGTATCAACGGTAGCCTAGCAAATTGAATCTATTCATGACCATATCAATGTGCTTTTAATTAAGTATATGCCCTAAAAAAACTTATATTTAGATGCAAAATCTATTCTAGTTACGAGCTGATTACGAAATTTTTAATGTTATTTAAGTTCTTTTACCCATGCATGGTTAAACCAAGAAACCACATGCGTCCTCTTAAATATGTAAAATAAATTTTGTCCTCCAAAGTTTAACTAGTTCATTTGTTTAAAAAAGAATTATTTATTTGTACTTGTCATGAATTTTAAGAAAAATAAAAAAGACTTTTAAATTTCGTAGTCTTAATTTAAAGTTATAGCAATATACCAAAATATTCTTTAATCTTGTGGGTCTTAAATATGTCACGTGAAAAGTTAAAATTAAAGAATTGTCAAAAAAACAAAAGGGTCATTCTTTTTTAAAAAAGTTTAAAAAGAAAGATAGGTCATTCTTTTTTAAACAGGAAAATATTTCTTTCGTAGTGAAAGAGTAGCTCAACTTTATTTAGGTGTCACGGAAAATCGCTAAATAACTTTTTGAAATCAAAACGTAATTTAACTTCACTAAATAATGTATTGCATAAAATTACTAAGCAAATTTTTGTAACCCAGACTAGAGGGGTGTGGCCTGTCACCCGTGTCAACAGAACTAAAAATACAATTTAGTTAAACATATTATTAGATAAAAATATTACTACATGACACGTTCAAATGTTAATAAAAAGGAGGTCTGAGTTATTACCAACAGAATCTATATTCAGCTAAAATTAGGGCAACATTATAAATTTTTTTATAATTTTAGAAATAAACCTCTCAACAACATATGTAATTATCACAAGAAGCTACACCTATAGAATGTCCTTTGAATCGCAACGTTATTAGGCAATAAAAAATAAGTTGAAGAGAACCCAAGTGAAGATTTCGAATTTAAAAGGACATCCTTACATTGTTTCCGTTGAATATAAGTATCATTTAAATTCTCTATGCACTCATAGAGGCTGGGCATGCATGATGTCATTCCTTTCTCCTTGAGAAGTCTAATGACAATACCACATGGCATTGAGGAAATATCGAAGAAAGAAATCAACAAAAATTAATCTTTTCTGCCTTGGTAAATAGTACTTTGCGGGCTTTGGTGTCAATCAACAACTTCAAGATTAGCCTGGAATCTGAATCATCCTCCGACATAGGACTTCTACGACTGAAAGAAAGTGAAACACCTTTAGCCTGTAAAGAGAAATAATAAGATGCAAATAAAGTAAAGATGTCCAGTTCTCATCCAATTTATAGATAGAGTTTCCACCTTAATTAGATGTGATATCTCTCTCAGTAAATGAGTTAAATTAAATTATAAAGGCAAAAACACTATCAGAAAGTTATACATAACATAATTGCAGCATCTTCTGGAGGGTGAAGGTGACAGAAGCATAGAAGCCAAATTTATTAAATGACTACATAAAGTGTATATATTCAAATTTATATTTTTAAAGCATAAGTAATAAGGCTAATTTGATATAATAAGCTCCTAATAAATTTTCTTAAGACGAGAGTCAAATCAACAAGACTCAATTATTTAAAAACGAAGGAAGTAATATATATGAACATTAATTTTGCAAGCATTCTCGTGCTTCCACCACATTTTTTTTCCATCAATAAGCAACAATCATGTATTTAAACATATAAAAATGTGTAATTAATGTTCATATCTATTGGTATTTATTTTAAAATTTAGTGTTACTCTCTCCGTTATACAATATTAGTTGGTCATCTTATTAGAAATAGTTGTCCTATATTAGTTGTTTACTTTATTAAATCAAGAAAGTATTAATAAAATTTTTCCATATTACCCTTTTTTTTTATAAGTGTTAAGTCATTAGTTTTGATGATTGACAAATTCATAGTTTGGGATCTATTCCTTGGAGTTTTTGTAATGACAAAAGCTACTACGCACTAGAAAACAGGTTGGGCTCACCTGTAGCTGTCACAGTCACCGATCCAGCTGACATAAAGTACAAAAGTTGGTGAAAAGTTGTCTGTCACCTTTTTGCCTCAACCGATGAGATCTCTCCTAGATTTTCTTGTGTCATGATATATATTGCTAATCTTCCTCAACAACTAAATCAACACTTCCATACACTTACAATTAAATATCTCTCTGAAGTGCAAATCAAGGGCTACTGCTGCAACAAGGAATCAATCGCTCATAGAGTTGTAATTTTATTTCTTTGTTGCAATTGAGTCCTTGTAATATTGTTATTAGATGCTTGCCTACATTAGCTTATGATTGTCAGTAAGTTTTGAGGTGTAAACCTTCATTTTGTAATCATCTAGAGTTAGGTAATTGTTTTAAGCTAGAGTAGTTTGTGAAGTTCAGTTAAAGTTAGCTGAAGGTAAAGCAATAGAGCTACTGCTTAGGTTTTCTTGTAATAGAGTTATTGCTAGGAAAAAAAGAATTAGGAGGTTAATCCTTGGAGTCTGTATTCAAAAAGTTTGGTTAGATATAGTGGAGCTTAGAAATCCTGGAGGCAAGTCGTGATTTTTCTCCCTTGAGCAAGAAGTTTCAATGTAAAAACCTTGTGTCTTCTATTTTACTTTATTCCTGCTCTTCTTGATTTATATATCTCCTAGTCTTTGTTGGGAGAGTGCATCAAGGAACAAGTCTTTGAGTTGAGGAGCAACCCACCCCAACCCATTCATTTGGTATCAGAGCAAGGTCTTCCTATAAAGGCTAACACCTTGGAAGGATCTTGAGAAATGGATGTTCCTTCAAATTTAGTTCTGAAGACTTCATTAGCTACTCACAATTTTGAAGAAAGTGAAACAGATCGCATTGCAAAAAGGATTCTCAAAGCATTGGAAAGGTTTGGAGCTTTCTCAAAAAGAGGAAAATCTAACGGGGGATCAAAGGAAGGAAAGGGAAATAACACTTGTCACAAATGTTACAAGCTTGGTCACTACATTAAAGATTGTCCTATGCACAAGATAGATTATAAGAAATATGCTAATCAAGATACAAGTATATAAAGAGAAAAGGTCTGGGCTCCCATAAGGCTTAGCAAGAAGGTTGAAGCAGACGAGGTAGTCAATAAGTATTGGCAGTTTGTTGGGGGGACTCCTCAAGTGATTTTGAACAAGGAGAAGAAGCTTCCATGTTGGCAATAGAAGAAGAAGTACCAGCGTCTGACTCATTTTTTGCCCTAATGACGGATACTGACAATGAGGAAGAGAGAAAATTGAAGGGAGACCTGGCAAAATATGAAAAAGAAATGGTAGAATTAAGTGTGCAAGTAGTCTAACATCAAGATACTTGTAAGACTCTTGCTTGTGAAAATGATCTGCTAAATAAGAGAGTAGATGAAATCTCAAAGAAAGAGTCTAAGGGTAGAAGTGAAGGGAGGAGAATACAGTTTCAGCTAGAAGAAGATTTGATCAATGTTAAGGCTATCCTGACTTCCTCTCTTGATAGAAATTCCATCCTTGAAGAGAAACTTGTTAAACTGAAAACTATACTTGAAAAAAGCTCTCAAGTAGACTACTTTCTCACATACAATGACAAAACTTGCCAGCCAAGACTTTAGTAACAAAAGAGGTTTGGAATACAACAATCAAGAAGGTGAATCCAACTTATCAGACAGACCTGCAAGGAGCAAAATTGATGTCAAAGGTACCAGTGTGATAGGATGGTCACTCTAATAAAGAATGTTCTTCCAAGATTGCAAGTCTGAGGGGTAGGAGAAACTTCATGTAATACCCCGTATTAGACTTAATTTAGTTTAGCTCCTAGTATTTTCATAAGAGGCTTAAAGCCTGAAAATTTTGCAAAGTGTTGAAGAACGAGCGTTATTATGACTCCTTAACTTCGAGGATTTTTAAGTTGACCTTCTGGGCTCCGAGATGATGATTTGTCAGTTGATTCATGTTCAGGGGTGTAAGAAACATGTCTCAAGAAAGTTTCGTAATTTTTGGATGAGGTTTGGGCCGTGTTTGGATTTTGATTCTAGCAGCTCAACGCGACTCCACCGCGTCGCGACAGGAATAGCGATGAGAAGGTCATCGCTTTGCGCCAAGACAATAAACGGTATTTTAGTTGCAACTTTAATCCCTAAAAGGGAATTTAAGTCATTTAACCTCACCCCATGTCATAAAAACAGATGATTGGACGTCGGTTTAAGCATAATACACTCATTCTTCATCAAATTTCTCTCCAAGAAACCCTAATCTAATTTCAAAAAATCCAAAACTTCATTACATCCTCTTTAAGATAATCAAGAATTCAAGGCTTCTAATCCAAGAACATTAAGAAACAACCTTCAAGAACATCTTTAAGAGTTCAAAGTCAAGTTTCTACATCAAATTAAGCCTAATAAGGTATGTGGGGTTGTGAATAAGGGTATCCTTTCACCCTTGTGTCCAAAATTGCATGAATTTAAGATTTGATTACTTGTTTTTAATTAGGGTTCATACCCATTTATATACATTCTTGAAGCATGGTTATTATCATGAAATTTAGAGCTTTTAGTACATATATCAAGAAGTGACTATGATAGGTTTTTAACTTACATGATTTATATTATGAATGAGATTGCCTTTCTTAATTTGTTATTATGATGTTTTTTTTTTCAAGAATCAGATTTGGCTTAAAGCTTTGTTATGAATTGAAATGAGTTTAAAGCGTGGGTTTTAAGCCCTAAGTTTAAGTCTTGAGATTTCAAGAAGATTATGTTTTAAGCATTCTTTGATAAGCATGTATTCAGATTTCAAGAAAGAATTGATCTTTTGATCCTCAGCTAAGATATGGAATCCACATATATTAGTTTTTATTACGTTTTAAAGAAAAAAGATGCATAACTAGTTTTCATTATAAACCCTTATGCTAGTTTAAAGTGGATTTCCTACAGTATGAGTACATAAGTAAGGGAGTAGTATTTAGCATCGAGTTGGGTATGTGTCTCAGTTCAGATGCCCCAGAACTACGAGCCAACGTAGGTTTAGCTTATTCCCATTTATATGGATGAATTGCAAATGGTGATCACTTAGCTCAGGTCCTACTCCGTGGCAAGAGTATGACAGCTCTCCCCAACATGAGCTTTTCTCCATATGGGAACAAAACGTTGGACATCATGATAGCCCACATGGTGTATGTCGGTTAGAAGAACCTCCATAAGATAGAATAACATAACAACTTTTAGAACTAAGTGTCGTGGCTCACAAAATTTACCATTATACTTGGCTACTCATGTTTTACGATCTTAGAGTTTTGATTATTCAAACCAAGGTGAGTCATTTACACTTAACATGAAGTCTTTAAAAGTTTGTATGAATATTGAATTATTTTTTTACTTGTGAATTCACCCCCACATACTCAGTCCATTCCAAAAGTACTGATCCATATATACGTCTATGTAACATCTTGAAATCTGATTTCCGGGATGCCACACGGTGCTTCGACTACAAGTAGTCTTAAGCTAACCCTGGCTGCCTTCTACTAAATCTAAATCTCAAAATAGGGAGATATGAATATAAAATCATAATAAATGCAGAAAAACTAGCTGAATTATCTGAGTATATTTGAAAATACTAATCTCATCAGTCTGATAAGGCAAATACTAAAAATATGAATACTGCAACTAAAATTTAAAACTAAATCTAGTTGTCCAACAAGCCTCTACTGACTGAATCTAGGGAGTCACTGGGACAGGCCCCAGCTGACTCAAACTGTCTTAAATGACTACTGAATCATCTACTAATAAACTGGAAATCTGAATAGCTAAGTCCCCAAACTATGAGGACTCATGAACTGTAGAGATGTAGATGAGATGCTCGAAAATCATTCATACTGCTGAGACTGAGCACCTGAACCTACATTATGAAATAATGTAGCACATAGATGTATATGTGGATCAATACTTTGAAAATGTACTGAGCATATGGGGGTGAATGCAATAAGTAAGCAATATCATCACAATTTATAAAATCATGCATGCTAAAGGTAAATGACTCACAAAGGCTGGAGTAATCTGAAACTAAAGATCATAAATCATGAACAATAAAGCATATAGTATAAATCTTGTGAGCCATTACACTTAGTTCTAAAATTTATATTCTATTCTTATTCTCAAATCATATAGGCTTAAGTGAAATCTGTAAGTCTGTATCTGAAGGCTTATGTAAAGCAATATTTTAAACTCAAGAACTTTAAAGCTGTAGAGAAAATACTTTATGTTAAGGGTTTAGAAATCTGAAAACTTATTCTGCATGGGAGATTCTTATAACCGACATAAACCATGTAAGCATTGATGAAGTCCAACATTCTTCTCCCCCTAAGGAGGAATCCTCACGTTGGGCAGAGGAATCATACTCTTGCTAGGGAGTATAACCTATCTAAGTGACCACATATCTATCATCCACGTAGAAGTGGGAACAATCTAAATCCTAAGTTGGCACGAAGTTCTAGGGTATGAAAGCGTAGTAACGTACCCATCTCGGTTCTAAATACTACTCCTATTAAATTTGTATGCTCATTCTGATGGAAATCCACTTCTAAAATAGTATAATGGTTTATAATGAAAACCAACTGTGTATCTTTAAAGCTAAATCTGTAATCTGAATTTGTAAAGTATATTTCATATCTATTCTTAAGACCAAAAGGTCAAATCTTTATCAATAATCTGAAAAGAATCTAGTCATAAAGTGGTCATAGCACAATCAATCTTAAAATAACAATCTTTAATTAGGGCTTAGTGACCCATGCATTGAACTCATGTTAAAACATCATAATATTCATGCTTGGTAATGTAAACATTTATAAATCAACTTAAAATCTAGAAATTCCTGTGATATGCATGAAAATATAAGCATAAACATGCAACTCAACTCTTAAATCACTTGAAATCTCATAATCTTATAAATAGCAATATTGGGTAAACACCCTAACATCAATTTCATGGGAAATCACATAAAAATTCAGTAAATTTCTACTTAAAATAAGTTTTCGCACAAGGATGAAAGGATTATCCTTGTTGAAAAATTCCACATACCTCAATTGATGAACTAGATGCTATGACATGAATCCTGGATCCCTACTGATGCTTTGGAGATGAATTGATAGAGTTCTTGACTTGGGAATCCTTAATCTTAAATTTCCTTGGAGAATTAATGGAGAAATTGAGTTTTCTTGAAGAGAAAGTTTGATGATCTAGGGCTTTGTATTTAGAGAGAATTGATGAAATAAGCATAAAGTGCTTTGGAATATGCTTAATTCTTAGTTTAAGATAGATTGGGGCCTTGGGGATTGGCCACAATACCCCTTTTAATATTTAAATGGAACTAAAAAAACAACATTTTTCGAACTGGGTGGCCACCGCGATGCGCCACTATCGCGGTGGATCACTGGAAATTGACAAATGGGAACTGGGCTTCCTCCGTGATGCACCACCATCGTGGTGCCCCTTTGGAGTGCCATTTTAGCTACAAGCGCGACGCGCCAACATCGCGTGGGTCTACTGGAAATGGACAACTAGAAATTTGGACTTCTCCGCGACGCGCCAAATCATAAATCTCACTAGAAATTGACAATTGTGATTTTACACTTCTCTGCGATGCGTTACGGGCACAAATCACGGTGTTTTACGATGAAAACTTAAAATAGCCATAACTTCTTACTCGGTTATCAGATTTTGGTGAATCTTATATCGTTGGAAAGCTAATTCAAAGTCCTACACATTGGAGGGTCTAAATCTAGAAAATTCTATATGTATGAAAATTCATTCTCTCTAGAAGCCAACGTTTGATATTCTCTACGTTAAATTGAACTAGAAAAAGTAGGGGTGTTACAATATCTCCCCTTGGAAACATTCATCCTCGAATGTATCTAGTTTGACTAAGGACACCGAGGAATCTGAGGCTATATGATAGCATGCACAACTGAAATGAACTGCATAACTGAATCTAAATTATACTGAGCTTCTGAGCTAATCTGTGAGTGCATGAATTTTCAACGAGGACGACTATATAGCTGAATCTGAAACTGGAAAGATACTGAATTAAGGAAGAGTATTACTTTCGACTGAATCTAAATTTATGGAGAATAGGTGAGGGTACTTGGCTCGCATATCTGATTCTGCATCCCAAGTGGCTCCCTCAATAGACTGATTCCGCCAAAGAACTTTAACCAAGAGAACTTCTTTGTTCCTCAATCTACGGATCTGATGATCTAAAATCTCAAATGGAATCCCTTCGTATGAAAGGATGTTCGGAATATCTGAGCTTTCTAAAGGAACTACAATAGTGGAGTTGCTGATGCACTTCTTAAGCATAGAGACGTGGAATACCAGATGAACGGCTGACAAGTCTGCGTGCAACTCAAGCTCATAAACTACTTTCCCAACACGACTCATAATTTTGTAAGGGCCAACATGCCGGGGACTAAGCTTTCTCTTTTTGCCAAATCTCTTCACCCCTTTCATGGGTGAAATCTTCAGATACACTAAATCACCAACCTCAAACTCGGGGTCCTTTCTTCTCACAACTGTATATAATTTTTGACGACTCTAGGCTGTTTTCAATCTTTCTCTAATCAACTGAACCTTTTCCATAGCTTCAAACACTGCATCAGGCCCAATCAAAGCAACCTCACCTACTTAAAATCAACCTATGGGTGATCTATATCTCCTTCCATAAAGAGCCTCAAACGGGGCCATCTGTATGCTAGAATGGTAACTGTTATTATAAGAAAACTCAATCAATGGTAAATGCTCATCCCACTACCTTTGAAATCAAGAGCACATGCTCTCAACATATCTTTTAGAGTTTGGATGGTCCTCTCTGCTTGATCATCTATCTGAGGGTAGAAAGCTAAACTAAGATGGACTTGGGTACCAAGACCCTACTGAAAAGCTCTCCAAATCTGGGAAGTGAACTGAGTACCTCTATCTGAAATTATAGACAAGGGAACTCCATGTAGTCTGACTAACACTCTGATATACAGTTTAGCGTAATCTTCAGTTGTGTAAGACATGTGAACTAGAAAGAATGTGCTGACTTAGTCAATCTATCTACAATAACCCAAATTGAATCATGCTGACAACGCAAATGGCGTAAACCAGTCATAAAATCTATATTCACCTCTTCCCACTTCCAATGGGGATACCAAACTCTTGCAATGAACCACCAGGCCTTTGGTGCTCTACCTTAACTTATTGACAAGTTGCACACTTCGCTACAAACTCTGCTATACCTTTCTTCATACCACTCCGCCAATAGATTTCCCACAAATCACAGTATATCTTAGTGGCTCCTGGGTGTATCGAATAACGTGCACTATGCGCTTCAGCCATAATTCTCTATCTCAACTCATCAACACATGGCAAACATAATCTACTTTGGTATGTCAACACACCATCTTCCCTTTAGTAGAAAACCTCTACCTTTTGGTCTTTAACTGACTCCTTCAGTTTTACAAAATTAGAATCCATATCTTGCTTCTCTTTCACTTTTGAAACTAGGGAAGATTTAGAGCTACTCTGAACCCAAACATTCCCTTCGGCTGAATCAACTAACCTAACACCCACTCTGTCCAAACAATGAACTTCTCGAGCTAACTCTTTCTTATCGTTCTCCACATGAGCAACACTCTCATGGACAATCTATTAAGGGCGTCTGCCACTACATTGGCCTTACCCGGATGGTACAACACACTCATATCATAATATTTTAATAATTCTAGCCACCTTCTCTGATGAAGATTCAACTCTCTCTGGGTAAACATATACTGCAAACTTTTGTGATCCATGAACACATCAACATGCACCCCATAAAAATAATATCTCCAGATTTTCAAAGCAAACACAACAGCAGCTAATTCAAGATCATAGGTTGAGTAATTCTTTTCATGAGGATTAAGTTGCCTAGATGCATAGGCTATGACCTTACCTCTCTGCATCAGAACACAACCCAAACCAACTCTATAGGCATCACAATAAAACATAAAACCATCTATACCATCAGGTAGTGCTAAAACGGGGGCTGAATTGAGTCGAGTCTTCAACTCCTGAAAACTCTTCTCGCAGGAATTTGACCACTAGAACTTAACTTTCTGTTGGGTCAATCTAGACATAGGAGACTCTATGGATGAGAAAACCTCAACAAAACATCTGTAATAACCATCTAGACCCAAGAAACTCCTATTGTCTGATGAAGAGATAGGTATAGGCCAATTTTTTGCGGCTTCTGTCTTTTAGGAATCAACTCTAATACCCTCACTGGAAACAATATGACCAAGAAAAGCTATTGACCTTAGCCAAAATTTTCACTTGCTAATTTTGGCAAATAATTGGTGATCCCTAAGAGTCTGTAACACAATTCTAAAATGGTCTTCATG
>NC_061117.1:201569497-201597375 GCF_002878395.1 Capsicum annuum
TTATAGCGTCAGTTTTTAGCATCTCAGTTTCACTAGCCACATTCGAGGATGAATGTTCCCAAAGGGGAGATATTGTAATACCTCAAACTTTTTATAGCTTAATTTCATTCCTAGAAGGGATGGCTTCTAAAATGAATAATATTTAATTTATATAGAACTTTCTTGATTTCAACTTTCCATTGTGTGAGAAATTGAATAAGCTTTCTATTGATACCAAATTCGCCCAAAACCGACACTCGGTGAAGAAGTTAGGGTATTTTTAGTAAGCAGTGTGTCAACTGGGCAGTTGTCGCATCGCGATCGAGGCCAAATCTACATTCGTTAATTTTCAGTAGCTCATCACGCTTCCACCACATCGCGGTGAGAATAGCAATGAGAAGGACACCACATTATGGTAGAGGCCAAATCAACATTTGTCAAATTCCAGTGGGTCACCGCGATTGCACCGCGTCGCGGTGAACCTCAAAATAGCAATTGTCTATATCCAGTAAGTCACCATGATTCCACCGTGTTGTGGTGGGTATCACGATGACACACTCATCGCATTGTGGTGAAGCCTTAAACGGCATTCTAGTTACGGATTTTAAATCTCAAGGGTAGTTTGGTCTTTTGCCTACTCCCCCAAATCGTGAAAACAGACAATTAAAGGCATTATTGAGCAAAATATGCTCATTCTTCATCAATTTATCTCAAGTAAAAACCCTAAGCTTCAATCTCCAACTTCAAGAATCCCCAAAAGTCCACCATTCTTCTTCCAAACTAGTTCAAATTTCAAGATTTCCAAGTCAAAAGCTCCAAGAGTCAACCTTCAAGGGCACAAATAGGACCTCAAAACCAAGCTTCTTCATCTAGTTCATCATCTAAGGTATGTGGGGTTTGAACAAGGACAAATCATTCGTCCTTGTACCCAAAAACTTGAATTTTATTAAAGATTACAAGATTTGCAAGTTGGGGTTTACACCCAATTACAAGACATTTGAGTATTGAAGTGCATGTTATCTCATTTAATTATGCTTTGACTTGAAGATTTCTATTATGATTTTCACTTCCCTATTGTGAATTGATATTGTTGAATGATTTTAAGATGATTGTTGAGAATGAAGCTTTATTATGAAATTCTGAACATTTTAGTACATATGCTTTAAAACCCAAGTATGAGTTTTGATATTTCGTGAAAAGTATATTATTAGCATGCTTTAACAAGCAAGTATTCAGATTTTAAAGAAAGATTGATCTTTGATCCTAAGCTAAGATAGGAATCCACATTATTCCTACAGTTTATGATTTAAACCAAAGAGAAGTATAATTGGTTTTAATTACGAACCCTTGTGCTATTTTAAGGTGGATTTCCTAAAAGTTCTAAGCAATAAGTATGGGAGTAGTATTTAGCACCAAGTTGGGTATGATTCCAAGGTATCATGCCCCAAAACTACGTGACACCGTAAGTTTTTGATTTGCCGATAGTGGGCTAAGATAGTGATCACTTAAATTAAGGTTCTATTCCGATAGCAAGGATAGAAAAGCTCTCCCCAACGTAGGCAAAATGTTGGACTCCATGTCAGCTCACATGGTTTATGTCGGTTAGAAGAAACTCCGTAAGTCCCAAAGTTCCAAATTTTCAAAGCTCCCAAAGTCTCTAAGTTTCAAAGGAAAAGAATAATAGAAAAGCTTTTAGAAAACTAAGTGTAAAGGATCATAAGTTTTACTCTGATTATGCCTTACAGAAAGATATTAGCTCCAGATTTTAGCTTTCAGATTTCATATTTAAGAGTGAGTCCTTTCTACACTTAGATAATATAATTTACAGACAGGACATAAGTACAACTTTTAGAACTAAATATTATGACTCACTAGATTTATAAAGTTTGATTTGCTATGCATGACTTCAGTTTTCAGTATTTCAAATATTTCAGCTTATGTGAGTCATTTACATTTAGCATGCATTATTTTACAAATTATGATGATGAGATAACATTTTGCTTATGCATTCACCCCCATATACTCAGTACATCCTCAAAGTACTGATCCACATATATCTCTATGTGCTACATTGTCTCATAATGTAGGTAAGAGTTATAGCATGTATCCATATTTAGATAGTTTGCAGCTTTCAGTCAGCAGTTGATGAGTCCTTTTGATTCAGGGTCTCGAGTCAGTTATACAGTTCAAGCAATATTTTATTTTTCTTTATTCAGTCGTATTGATTTGGGATAGTTGGTGGTCATATCCCGGCTACCTATAGTCAATACTAGTAGAGGCTTCATAGACAGTCAGTAGAGTTAATGTATTTAAATCCAATGTTGTTTTGTAAAAGGAGAGTTGTAATCATATTAATACAGATTTTTATTGATCAAGTTCGGAAGAGATTTATGTTTTTTTGTATTTTCTACAGATTTATGTATTTTATTCAGTTGCTTATGAGTTATGCCAATAGAAGGGTTAGCTTGGGATCACTTGTGACGCTAAGCATTGTGTGACATCTCGGGACCCATTTTTGGGGCGTTACAGGAAAGTTGGGTCATGGAATCAAAGAGTGCCCATATACTAAGCAAGGAAGCAAATATGTTCGTCCCCAGACTCATGCTACTAGCGCACCAGCGCTACTAGGTCACTCAATTCCTCCTTAAGGCGCATCCTCCAGTACTAGTGGCGGTCATTACTAGAACCGGTTCTATGCTTTATCATCCCGGCAGGAGCAGGAGAGTTCACCATATGTTGTTACTAATATGTTTCATGTCTTTCACTTTGATGTTTACGTATTGTAAGACCTAGGGTCAAATCTCTCTTATATAACTACATCGATTGCGGTAAATTTTTGGTTAAGTCCTGAAAATCTTTCTAAGCCCTTGTAGTTTCCACCCTAGTAGGTGAATCAGCTGTTCCTAGATGGGTCTATAAAAAGTGTCCTATTACTGTTCTTCATAAGATCATACTAGCAGACCTAATAAAGCTAGACATGGTCAATTTTGACATTATACTGGGCATGGATTGGCTCAATTCCTATTATGCCTCTATAGATTGTCGCACCAGAGTAGTAAAGTTTTAGTTTCCCAATCATCCAATTTTTTAGTAGAAAGGTAATTCGATATCTCCCAAGAGTCATTTCATATCTTATCTTAAAGCCAGGAAATTAATATCAAAAGGGTGAATTTATCAATTAGTATGAGTCAAAGTCACTAAGTCTAAAGCTCCAATAGTTCAGTCAGTCCGTGTCGTCAATGAGTTTCCTGAAGTTTTTTTCAAAGATTTGCTTGGGGTATCTTCCGATAGAGAAATAAAATTCGGCATTTATCTTCCTCCTGATACTCATCCCATCTCCATCCCTCCATATCGTATGGCTCCAGCTGATAAAGAATTAAAATGGCAGCTTAAGGACCTATTAGATAAAGGTTTCATAAGGCCCAATGTTTCTCCATGGGGCGCTCTAGTCATGTTCGTGCATAATAAAGATGGCTCTCTCCAAATGTGCATTGACTACCGCCTGTTGAACAAAGTCACAATCAAGAACAAACATCCTCTTTCTAGGATTGATGACTTATTCTACCAGCTACAGGGTGCAAGTTGCTTCTCTAAGATAGACCTCAGATCCAGCTATTATCAGCTTAAAGTAAGGGAATGTGATATTCCTAAAACAGCCTTTAGAACCGTTATGGTCACTTTGAATTCTTAGTCATGTCCTTCGTGCTAACGAATGCCCCAGCAACCTTTATGGACTTGATGAACAGAGTGTACAAACAGTACCAGGACATGTTCGTCATAGTCTTTATTGATGACATCCTTATTTATTCTCGTAGTGAGAATGATCATGCAGACTATCTCAGAATTATGTCGTAAACTCTTAGAGATTATCAGTTGTTCATCAAATTCAGTAAGTGTGAGTTTTGGTTAAGGTTAGAAGCTTTTCTTGGCCATATTATTTTCGGTGATGACATTAGAGTCGATCATCAAAAGATCGAAGCAGTGAGAAACTAGCCTAAACCCATCTCTCCATCAGAAATTAGGAGTTTCTTGGGTTTGGCTGGCTATTACCGATGGTTTGTTAAAGTCTTTTCATCTATTACATCCCCCATGTCTAGATTGACTCAAAAGAAAGTTAAGTTTCAGTGGTCAGATTCTTGTGAGAAGAGTTTTCAGGAGTTGACAACTCCACTCACTTCAGCCCTAGTTTTAGTGCTACCTGATGGTACAAATTGATTTGTTGTTTAGTATGATACGTTTAGAGTTGATTTGGGTTGTGTTTTGATGCAGAGAGGTAAGGTCATAGCCTATGCCTCTAGACAGCTTAAACCTCATGAAAAGAACTACCCTACCCATCATCTTGAGTTAGCAGCTGTTGTTTTTGCCTTGAAGATTTGGAGGCATTATCTGTATGCGGTGCATGTTGATGTGTTCATGAAACATAAAAGTTTGAAGTATGTATTTTTGCAGAGAGAGTTAAATCTCCTTAGAGAAGGTGGTTATAATTGTTGAAGGACTATGATATGAGTATTTTGTATCACCCGAGCAAGGCCAATGTAGTAGCAGACGCCCTTAGTAGACTGTCTATTGCTAGTATTGCTCATGTTGAGAATGATAAAAAGAAGTTAGATCAGGAGGTTCATCAATTGTCTAGACTAGGTATTCTATTGGTTAATTCAGATGAAGGTAGTGTATAGGTTCAAAATAGTTTGGAATCTTCTTTGGTTTCTGAAGTGAAGGATAAACAAGATAAGGATTCCAGTTTGGTTAGGTTGAAGGAGTCGGTCAAAGATTAAAAAGTAGAAGTTTTCTCCTAAGGGGGAGATGGTGTGTTACGATACCAGGGTAGACTGTGTGTGCCATGTGTTGATGGTTTAAGGAAGCAGATTTTATTGGAAGCACATGGTGCGCGTTACTCTATTCACCCAAAAGCCATTGAGATGTACCGTGATTTATGGGAAATCTATTGGTGGAGTGGCATGAAAAGAGATATTTCTGAGTTTATAGCCAAGTGTGCTAATAGCCAATGGGTTAATGTTGAGCACCAAAAGCCTGATGGCACCTTGCAGGAGTTTAGTATTCCTACTTAGAAGTGGGAATAAGTTAATATGGACTTTGTGATAGGGTTACCTCATTTGCGTCATCAGCATGATTCGATCTGGGTTATTGTGGACAGAATTACCAAGTCAGCTCATTTCCTGTCTGTTCATACTTCCTATTCAATTGAGGATTTTGCTAAGTTGTATATTAGAGAGTTATTCAGATTGCATGGAGTTCCTTTATCCACATCTCAGATAGGGGTACTCAGTTTACCTCTCATTTTTGAAAAGCCTTTCAAAAGGGTCTTGGTACACAAGTCCATCTCAGTTCGGCTTTTCATCCTCAGACAGATGGTCAAGCAAAAAGGACCATTCAAACCTTAGAAGATATAGTGAGGGTGTGTGTTCTTGATTTTAAAGGAAGTTGGGATGAACACTTGCCTTTGATAGAGTTTGCCTACAACAACAGTTATCATTCCAATATCCAGATGGCTCTGTTTGAGGCTCTCTATAGGAGAAGGTATAGATCACCCGTTGGTTGGTTTGAAGTAGGTGAGGCTACTTTGATAGGGCCAGAGGTAGTGTTTGAAGCTATGGAAAAAGTTCAGTTGATTAGAGAGAGGGTTAAGACAGCTCAGAGTAGTCAAAAATCTTATGCAGAAGTGAGGAGAAAAGATCTTGAGTTTGAGGTTGGTGACTTAGTTTATTTGAAGATTTCACCCCATGAAAGGGTTAAGAGATTTGGCAGAAAGGGGAAGCTTAGTCCCCGATATGTTGGCCTTTTCGGAATATTGAGTCGTATTGAGAAGGTAGCATATAAGCTTGAGTTGCCTACAGAGTTATCATCTGCTCATCGAGTGTTTCATTTCTCTTTATGGAAGAAGTGTATTGGTGATCCAGTTGTTGTAGTTCCTTTGGAAAGAATCGAAATTCCAAATAGTCTTTTTATGAAGATATCCCAGTTGAGATTCTTGATCACCAGATTCGTAGGCTAAGGAACAAAGAAGTTCCCTTGGTCAAAGTTCTTTGGCAGAATCAGTTCATTGAGGGTGCCACTTAGGAAGCACAAGCAGATATGCGAACCAAGTACCCTCACCATTACTTAATTGTCTCCACTTTCCTTACCAAAAATAGCCAAGGATCACCTTTCTCAGTCGAAAATAAACCATCCCAATGCTTCATCATCCAAGGGGGTGGATGATGTAGCAATTCTCTTACTTTGTCTACAAGAAGAAAAAATAATCTTCTAGGGGATTTTGAGGATGATAACATAGTGATCCACCTGTTCTCGATCCATCTGGCAAAAACAAAAGTAACATAGTTTCTGATAATGATGATGACAAGCCATTGTCCTAAAAAAATATCCAAAACGAGGTCCTCTTCCTCGCACATGACTACCTCTATAACTCCTAAAGGTACTAGAACTAGGTTAAGTTCCAGGAATATAATGATGGAAACACTGAAAAGAAGCAAGGTGAATGGTCAAAGAAAAAGAATACCAAAAAAGGCTAGTATAGATATAGTTGAGCCTGATGTTGAAAGGACAGTGGATGTTGTTGAATCAAGTGAAAACATTGATAGTAAGATTAAATGAATGTTTGAAAGTTTAAGTGACTCTTAGGATAAGTCTATTGGCACTAAGACTGAAGTATACACTGATCCTGTACGGGAGAAAGTGAAGAAAATGAGTACTTCCTCACAAAAGAGACAAAAGGGATTGTTTGTGAGAATGACAATGTCCAGTGCAACTGGTAAAAGAAGCAGATCAGACTGTGTTGATGACAAAGAACCAAGTCCAAACTCCAAATTTGTAAGAACCTCAACGGCTCCTGGAATTCTAGGAAGGGACCTAGTTCTTCGAAAAAAGTTGTTCCTTTGAAAGAAAAGAGATATATTGTCTCGTGAAGCTCGACAAAAAATTCTTAAGACACAAGAAGTCTTACGAGGGAGAGTTTTTGACACAAATATAGCTGATATGCTAGGAATAAGAGAACTACTCAACTGATAAAGTTTCAAAATTGGGACCACCTATTTGAATTGCCTGTACCCATGTTACATGAGAAAGAGGTAAGGATGTTCTACCATAACCTAAGTATTTATGATGATGGTATGTATATAACTTCACAAGTAAATGAAGTTGACATTGGTTTGGATGAAGACACTCTCTTTGAGATCTTTTGTGCTCTTACTATGGGGATTAAGTCTGTTAGATCAAGGGAGGGGTCTCTATAGTTTCTGAGAATATGCAGTGAACATGATGACTTGAACAGTAAGAATGTTAACAAAAAGGCTCTCAAAGGAGAGTATCAGTTGCTATTTGAATTGGTGAAAAGGGACTTCTTCCCAAGACTAAAAAGAGGTCCACTGTAACTGGACCAGATTTGTACCTTATGTAAATGTTGTCTACATACCAAAAAGTGAAACTTCCAACCATTTTACTTGAGCATCTCAACACATAATGTTTCCAAAAGATGGCAAACATGATTTAGCTTATGTGTTTTAGTTGAATAGATAATTTGCCTATTTTAGTATTAAATGTGGCAAAACAAAGGCAAGATTTGTAAAATAAGTGTTTAATATAACCACCTTAGAGGACAATCAATGCACCCATGAGAGGGAGTGGGAAGTCCAGGTCCATTGTGTCTGAACTAATTGGCATGCAAAATGGCTAGAGGGAGGAAGTAGTTGTCCTAACAACTTTAGTTGGTCAAAAGAATAATGAGATTACTCTCTTAAAGATAGGCTCGTATGTATAAAAAAAGGGAAACTAGCTCTATCGAAAAATTGAAAGAAGAAAATGATGCCCTGCATGAGAGGGGTGAAGAAATTCGAAAACCAGGTTGAAGCTTTGACTGCAAGAAATAAAGCATTGACTCAACAAATTCTCGAGGCACACACTGCATAATGTGAAAGAATGACTCTATTTCTAAGGCAGCTATCCAAAGACTCTGGTCCTTCTTCCTGAATCATTTCCATCCCAGTCTCTTGCCCCTATCCCCCTTAGCCCTGTGAAACTTTGTTCTCCTTTGTCCCTGATTTGTATTTGATGGATAATTAGCAAAATTATTGTAATATTTTATGGTTATTACTTTTGTAAATGATCTTTGGTACTGATTTATACATGAATGAATAAAATCTTTTCTTGTGCTACCACATCTACTGCTCTTTTCTTATCCTCTCTTGCTCATGTAAGTGTTGTCTTAATGGCCATGAATTAACATGTATGACTTCTCTATGCTTGGTTTACTACCCAACCTCTTTGATGATACCAAAAGAGGAAAGTTATGATGAGTAGCCTATATGTATAGGTTGAGTAGGTTGAGATAGGTGTGTGGGAGTAGGAGTTGTAAATAAGGTGTAATGTACATGATGTGTAGTTGATATCACTGCTGTGTTGAGAGAGGTTCTCTCACTCAGAGAGAAATTAATGCTCATTGATAGGGGGAATAAGATGGAGAGTGATAGGGGAAATTGATTGGGCAAACTGTTTTAGCATGTGGTCTTGTGGGTTATGTTGTGTTGTTGAAGTGTAGGCTGTGCTGTGTAGAAATTGTTGAAGATGCTAAGTATGTTGATTTGATTGTGTGGATTTGTCATCATCAAAAAGGAAAAAATTGTTGAGTCTTTAGTTTTGATGATTGACAAATTCATAGTTTGGGACTCGTTCCTTGAAGTTTTTGTGATGACAAAAGCTACTACGCATTAGAGAACAGGTTGGCTCACCTGTCGTTGTCACAGTCACCAATCCAACTGACACAAAGTATAAAAGTTGGTGAAAAGCTGCCTGCCACCTTTTTGCCTCAACCAATGGGATCTCTCCTAGGTTTTCTTGTGTCATGATATATATTGCTCATCTTCCTCAATAAGTAAACCAACACTTCCATATACTTTTTGCCTCAACCAATGGGATCTCTCCTAGGTTTTCTTGTGTCATGATATATATTGCTCATCGTCCTCAATAAGTAAACCAACACTTCCATATACTTACAATTAAAAATCTCTCTGAAATGCACATCAAGGATTGCTGCTATAACAAGAAACTGATCACTCATACAGTTGTATTTTTATTTCTTTGTTGCAATTGAGTCCTTGTAATATTGTTCTTGAACGCTTGTCTACATTAGCTTATGATTGTCAGTAAGTTTTGAGGTGCAAACCTTCATTTTGTAATCAACTAGAGTTAGGTGATTGTTTCAAGCTAAAGTTAGCTTGTGAAGTCCAATTAGAGTTAGTTGGAGGTGAGGTAGTAGAGTTATTGCTTAAGTTTCCTTGTAATAAAATTATTGCTAGGAAACAAAGGATTAGGAGGTTAATCCTTGGAGTCTGTCTTCAAGAAATTTGCTTGGATATACACTATAAAAAAGAGGTCAAATTACGGGGGTTAATTTTGCGGTTTGCAGGTGTTTAAAACCCTTACAAAATGTAATTGCGAGGGTTCCCAAAACCCCCAGAATACTAGCCGTCACAAACGAGTTACGACAGTTTTTTTTTCGACCTCCATAATTAATTTGCGGGGGTTATTTTGCGGCAATTACAACCCCCGTAATTAATTTGCGACGGTTATTGACCCCATTATTCTAAATTTAATTCTTTTTATAATATTTTTTTATTTAAAACTTGCGGGGGGGCTTTTTGTAATTAGTAGGACCCATCAATTTTCAATAACTAATTATAGATTCTAAATTTAGCTCAAATTTAATTATTCCTTTAGGCATAACCTACAATCTAATATTTGTTCAATTCATATATCATTAACACAACCTGACTAATTATATATTATAATTGACAAACATATCAAAAACACATTGAACATTCAAAATTTAATTTTCAACATTACCATCTTCAAACTCCAAATTTTCAATATTAACTAGTATCTTCAAACTCCAAAATCAAATCTAAACACAAAAGCTTCAATATTCTAAGATTCACTCCAACCACACAATTACATCATCATAATTGAATATCCAAGACAATTTACAATGAAATCAACGACTATTATTAGGATCACTATCATCAAGTGATCTCCTTGCATCCATGAACGAAATGGGCCCACTAGCCAAATCACTTGCTTACATAAAAATTCAAGGTATAAAAATCAATCAGATAAACTTTTCGTCCTTATTATAAACAACATCTGCATTATCAATGATAAAAAACAAAGATAAAAAAAACACATTATAGTAGTACAAAATTTAGAACTGAATTTGTAACATTACAACAGTAATGAGAGTTGAACATAACTAAAAGGCCCTGTACTTAAAATCTACAACCAAATACATTTGGCTAATAACGAATACACCTAAGAGGCATATAAATCAAAGTACACAAACTGATATTGCTAACACTTTCCAACTTAAAGTACCTCGAAAGGCAGAGAAGCATAACTGATAAATATAGGTAAATGCTTAATCCCATATATAAGGATCACGTCATTTCTTATAAGCAACAGAGAAGGAATCTGTAATCAGGACCTTGTCATACATGATCAAAAAGTATGGAAGCTTCTTATAATCCTATACAGAGAAGACTATATGGGCAATGTGGAAGAACAGACGCAGAATTACATGTATATGAGAGCAAGAAGAGGTTACCTTAAGAAGTTCCGAGGGGCAGAAGCCACCATTCCACATAAAACACCGCTCGGCAAGGGTTTTCCACATCCCTGACAAGACATGGAAACATCTTCCTTGGCTGCATTTCCTTTCACCTTAAAGACCTCATCGAAATATACAGTGACATTATTCACAATACTTCGCAGTTCAGGGTCACTTGCATGAAAATTGACAGCGTTCCTCAACTCATTGATGTGCTTGTTCTGTTCTTCTAACCATCGACTATATTCTGCATCAAATGCGAAGGTCCCTGCAAAACGATAGAATCTAAAAGGTTATCTTAGCACGAGGAAACAACTTTTTGAGTGCAACCAAAAACTAGATAAGTGGTTGAACATTATCTTATTAAAATAAGCCAGCCTAATACAAAAAAGTGCTATATCAAACTGAATGCATAAAGTAGCAACTGACTCATTCATTATCTTTATCATAACAACCATCACAAGTGTGAGAATCTATGATGCTCGGACTCTTCAAAAATGTCAATGGGTGCGTGTCGGACCCTTGAAAAATAATGTATTTTGAAGGATCTGACACGGGTGTGCCAACATTTTTTTAGAGTCGGAGCAACTTAGGTGAGAATTATGAACATCGACCAAGTCCATGCACCTTGAGGACCTACTGGAAGCTGCAGTTAACTTTGTTCCTCAATTTTAAACGTAATGCCATCCACAGCGTATTGAATGCAGATGGATTTCCCAAGTTATCTTATTCACTGGGCTCAGTTAATGAGGTAAAATCAAGAAAACTGAAGCTCTACTATCCTCTTCAAGTAGGACAAACACATTATTGCAGTCGTACTTGCTTCCTAATCACAGACCATGTAACACAAACAATATATGAGAGACGAATTGTTTCAGGAAAAGCTTGATAGCCTAAAGACTATGAAACACACGAAATGGATATTAAGATGTAAAAATCAGCAAGCACACAAAGAGAAAACAACACTTAGAAAGGAGAAGAAGAAGAATTGCATAAACATAAAGATAGTAGAGAGACCCTTACTTCCACTATGTGATTAACAAAAGGAGATGTATCAAATCTCCAATCACACCTCACTAATGGAATCTCAAACTACTCTCTTAGGTGACCCAATGGACTCACACTTCCTCAAGCACATCTTTTTTGCCAATTTTTCAACACAAGTGAAATCCATCAATTATGCTAACCCTAATTTCGGTTTCTCTCTATTAAGGAGAAGGAGAAGACTACAAGCTAAGACCACAATTACAATCTTAAAAAGTCACTCAATTCATTATGTCAAAATTAAGGAAAATAAGAGCTAAGGTGCTTATTTATACTGTTACAAAACAAAGACTAAAATATCCTTAATGAAGGATGCCCCTTTGGAGTGTAAAAAGATAGTAGAGAGACCCTTACTTCCACTATGTGATTAACAAAAGAAGATGTATCAAATCTCCAATCACACCTTACTAATGAAAGCTCAAACCACTCTCTTAGGTGACTCAAAGGACTCACACTTCCTCAAGCACACCTTTCTTGCCAATTTGTCAACACAAATGAAATCCATCAATAGTGTTAACCCTAATTTTGATTTCTCTCTCTTAAGGAGAAGGAGAAGACTACAAGTTAAACTAAAATTACAATCTTAAAAATTCACTCAATTCATTATGTCAAAACTAAGGAAAATAAGAGCTAAGGTGTCATTTATACTATTACAAAACAAAGAGTAAAATACCCTTAATGAAGGGTGCTCCTTTGGAGTGTAAAAAAAAAGTCTTAAAGGACCACAATAGCCCTAACTTAGGGTGCCTCTTGAGTGTTATTTTAGAGAGCAAAATATCTTTAATGCCCTTCACTTGAGGCGCCTACTGAGTGTATAATTTCTCCTCCTTTTATTCTCTTGAACAAGGCTTCAAAATACTCCAAAAAAAGACTTCAATTGCTTGCCAATTCCGAAGCTTGATCCTTGGACAACATCTTGTGCTCTTAGTTTTCCTCATGCTTGTATCAAAGCTGAAAAGTGCATACTAGACTACTTTAAGATAGATAGAACCATCATGTATGAGTATCTATTTGATAGAAATATGGTGGACACTTTTCTTTCTAGTGAAACTAACTATTCTAATTCCATCCAAGTTTCCTAGAGGTTAGAACTACCCAAATTCTGTCACTGTCACCTACAAGAAGCACATCTAGATGATCTTAATGATATTATATACAATAGAGAGTATTGGAAAACTTTAGTTGTTACACTAACATGAAATAATAACCCAATCCTAGCTTAATTTAGTGTCAAGATGCGATACTTCCTCAACAGATCTAGAAGAAGCCCAGCAAGTTTCTTATTTGTTGAAATGAAAAAGAAAGTTAGGCACACAAGTTCAATGATTAGAAAAGGGCATACCACTGGCGTCCACTCTGTTTGATTGATCTCCCATGTTTGAAATGTACTTTCCCTTCAGTTGGACAAGAACCCAAAATAAGACAAGATTGTGGAACCTCCTCAGGTGGTCCTCTCAAAAGCACGTGAAAGAAAGAAGCCAATACCTATTGACGTGCTCGCTGAAGGTCCTGTTCCAACTATGATAAATTCAGCCAGCTATTCTCCAGCTGTTGAACATATGCCTGCAGCATAGGAAAGTACTGAATTATTCATTTAAAGACAAATAAATTCGGTATGGATATCCTTTATGCCTTTTAGATGTTTTCAAATTGGTTATACTCTCCTAAGAGACTTCAAGAAGTTAATGTATAGATTGCTACACACAGATCCCAAAAGCAGGTTAGAATCCCGCGAAGGAGCAAATAAGATCAAACAACATCCATACTTTCGGGGTATGAATTGGGCATTCTTCCCTTCTGTTAGTTTTTGAACTTATCAAACATTGATCTATAAATAATATGAAAAATTGTCATTAAACTCAGGAGAAATGAAAAGCATAATGTACTCAGTACATTTCATATTATTAAATTTGACTACTACTAAAAGTAGTTAGTGATAAAACTCTATTGATGTGTGAAAATGGATAAATAAATTGAAACAAATACTTATTAGTATTGGGTCAAGTAAAATGAAACTAGAGGGAGTACATGATAGTTTTTGGACCGCCGCATTAAACAACAAGAATAACTACACCTTCATTCTGCACAAATTGTGATCAACTATGTAAATACTTACTACTATTAGTATAGGGCCATATAAAATGAAATGAGGGAGTAAATAACAACTGCTAGACAGCCACTTTAAACTACACGAATAACTACGCCTCCTTTCTGAACAAGATGACAGAAACTTTCCCGCATCATATAACATGTTGTGACACTCACTTAAGAACAAAGATAGATATTAAGGGAATAGGCCAAAACAGAAAAGAAAAAAATGGCTCAATTTGGTATTAGATAGAGAAGTGTTTTAAAATTCGAAAGGTAAATGAGCAAGAGCAAGAAAAATGTGTCTATAACTCAAAAAAGTTGGAAAAGGAAGAAAGCCATAAACGAAATAACAATTGGCACCAAAATTTTCCATTAGCAAGTATCCAAGAAGTAAATTACATTTTCATGTTCAAGTTGTAAAAGAGAATTAGGAGTGGAAGAAAACCTTGCTCAGCTCTCAGCTCCAGGGGCTTTTGGTTTTTGACTTTTACCACCAGTGCCAGCTTTCCCGGCCTTGCCTGCGTAACTAGACAATGACAAAATCGCAAAGAACATGACCAAAATCATAAAGAACACCATAATTCACACTTCACATGGAACATGTGAAAGTTCTAACCTTTGAAAGATGGTATATCATCTTTTATGTTCAATTTTGTAGAATTGGTATCGAGCGATCCTAATCAAGGGTAGATATCGAGCAGCATCAATATCATTCATGGAGCAGATTTCATAAGAATGATTGAATAACACATTAAAAACAAAAGTTTTTTTTCCTTATTATTTGTTTAAAGCGATGAAGTGAAATCCATAAGATACCAGTAGACAACCTAACCTTCAGTGAGCTATCATCCTTCCCTTTGGATGCTACAGAAAAGAAGTCAAGATGTTTGTGCTTCAAGACCAAAGAGATCAAAGATACATTAAGAGATTCAAAAATGCAAGGATTTTCTGAGTCAATGTACGAAATTAACTATAAGCAAAAGACAGATCTTTCAACTGCACTTTGACTTTTTAAAAAGGAATTACGAAAAAAGCGTTCATGAATCATAACTGTTAAAATAATGGACATTCACAACACAACTATCATACATGAAAAAAAGAACCAGGTATATTCTAATGTTCTTGATCCATATACTCAAGCCTTATATCATCTTGTTACTCAAATTAATTATAATAATAATGATGGGAGGAAAAAGAAAAACTAGAAACGGATGATCAGGGAATTGGATGTTCTACTAGAAACTAGAAATAAATCACAAAGTTTTCCTTGTATAACTGTTTTAGCACACAGCTGCTAAGGAATTCACTTAGCAGATTCAGTCAAAATAAAATTAGAACACATCTATAAAATAGGTAGATTTTTTACCTGAGATAGGCAGATTATACTTGACATGATGAAAAATAGTCCTTGTTTCTGTAATTCACACCAAAATTAGTCAAAAATTACGCTCGAGATCCACACGCAAGATAAAACAATCAAAATTAGAGTTCACTTACAAGATGAAATCAGTAGAAATTTCAAAGAAGAAATCAAAATCAGTAGAAATTTGGGAAAATCAAAATTAGAGTTCACAGAAATTTGGGAAAATCAACAGAAATTTGGTTTTGAGTAGAAATCAGTAGAAATTTAGGCTTCTGTAATCTCGATAAGCTAAGAATTCGAGCAATCTTGACAAGGTCTGAAGAAAATGGATCTGCGCAATTCGACCAATCTTGTTAAACCATTGTAGGATATTGGGGAAAAACTGAGAGAAATGGGTTTTTTGGGGGAAATGAGGAAAACAATATTTGGCCAATTAAAAGAAAGGAGGGAATATGAAATTGGGTCGCGGTATATTTTTAAATGGATAGCACGGGTTAAAACTCCGCAAATTTAAAATTTTTAGCGGCAGTTTATTACACCTCTGTATTTAATATATTTTACAGGGATTAAAATAACTCCATCAAATAAACTTCCGCAATTAAACTTCTTTTTTGTAGTGATAGTGAAACTTAGAAATTTTGGAGAAAAATTGTGATTTTTCTCTCTTGAGCAAAAAGTTTCCATGTAAAAAAACTTATATCTTCTATTTTACTTTATTCCTACACTTCTTGCTTTATATATCTCCTAATCTTTGTAGTGAGTATATCAGGGAATAGGTCGCTGATGAGTTGAGGAGCAACCCACCCCAAGCCTTTCAAAAAGTGTTCACAAAGTATTTATAAAATTTTTAAAAAGTTTATTTATGAATTAGTAAAATTACTTCTTTAATTTATGATGTATATAAAAAAAATAAGCAATGGTTTGTATTTACTTTTAAAGAGAGAAGAGACAGAGATATGATCTTTAGGAAATCTAATAGAGTAGGTTAAAGCACTGTGCCGTGTGTCTGTTTACGTGTCGTATATATTAAGAATTTAGTATAGAGTTATTATTAAGTGATATTTAAAGACTAAATTATCTTTACTTAATGTCTTTTAGCACAAATATCGAAATCGGCCTTTCTAATCTTTACTTAAAAAGATTTTTTTCCTTCACTTTTTTTATTATTTAATTAATTTTAGATACAACCAAAAAAAGGAAAAAAAATAAGAAGTTGTTGTACACAACCAAACTAAAAAAATAAGTATGAATTTTGAATTTAGAGTCCTTTTCATATTAGAAAAGATTTTTTCCTTCGCTTTTCTTTAATTTATTGTTTAATTAATTTTTGTCAAAATCACTTATAACACGTAGTATAGTACGATCAAAAAAGAAAAACAAGTAGAATTGTAGTAGTAAACAATCGAAAAAAAATGAAAAATAAGTTGTAGTTGTACAAGATCAAAATAGAAAAATAAGTATTAATTTCGAAATAAGAGTCATTTTCATATTATAAAAGATTTTTTCCATGTTTGACCAATTCTTTCATGATAAATTTTCTTTTGGATTTCTATATATATTGAGCATTATTTTTTCCCATAAATAATACAATGACATTTGAAGAGGAAATTATTTTTTCAACAGATAGATTTTGTGTTTTTAGTTTTAATTTTTAAAAAATATTATGCTTCTTTTATTATAATTTTACTTATTGTTGACTTTCACATGATGTGAGGTGAATAAAAATTATGTACAATATGTGATTGAGACTTCTTCACAACTTTGGGGTGAGTATTTTCTTTTTATTATTTGTGTTATTTGATCATGAAATTTTTTTATCGAAAAAGTACTTCACTTTAATTAAAAATATAGTGTTCGGCTATAAATTTCAAATATAGTTTTAAATTATATTTTGAAGAGTATTTTCATGTTTGCCTATTGGGTGAATAAGATTGATGCTACTCTAATTTGATTGAATTGCATGTTTACACTGGTAGATACTTGATTTTCTAACCCTCAACTCCTTCACTATTTTTGTTAGCATAATAGAATTCAACATGTGTATATATATATATATATATCTTATTTGTTTTCATTCAAAATCGTTTATTAGGATTAAAATTTTCTCTCAGACAAGAATTAGTTAGATCAAAATGAAGCCTTGTGATCACTATTATATATATATATATATATAGTTTACAGGTCGTAGATGAATGTCGGTTGGCGTTGAAGAATTTCTTGTGTAAAGGTTAGGTTTAATTGTATTGTTTTGATATCTTTATTATCTTATTATTTTAGTTTAATTTACAAATGTTAGATGAATATGGATCGGCTTTGAAAAAAAATTTTAGGCAAGGGTTAAGTTTAATTGTATTATCATAATATCTCTATTAGTTTGTCATTTTGTGATAGTTTACAGTTGGTAGATGAATCTCGATCGGATTTGAAAAATTTTTGCGTGTAGAATTTAAATTTAGTTTTATTGTTTTGATATCACCTTTATCGTATTATTTTGTTGCATTTTACAGGTGATAGATAAATGTTGGTCGGCTTTGAGAAATTTTTTTATGTAAAGATTAGGTTTAGCTGTATTATTTTGATATCTGTATTATCGTATTATTTTGTTATTGTTTGCAGGTGATAGATGAGTGTCGGACGACTTTGAAAAAAAAATTGCATGTAAAGATTAGATTTAATTGTATTATTTTGATGTCTCATGATTGTATTGTTTTGTTGCAATTTACAGATGGTAGGTGAATGTTGATCAATTTTTAAAAATATTTTTGATAAATATTAGATTTAATGAATAAATTCTCCAACTTTACATACTCAAAAGATATTAAATTTAATTATTATATTCATCTTTATTATTTAAATAAGTATCCTATTTAGTGTAATATTTGAACTCATTAAAGTGAGATGTCCGTAGACATATGTTGATAAACTTTAATATTGGAAAATTTAAGAACATATCTTACATAAATTTTGGCAAGCTCTTGTAGAAATCTTTCTCGCAATATGACAAAAACTTGGCGTGTAAAAACAAATAATAAAGAAAAAGGAAAACAAGAGGATGTTGAAGAAAGAAAGAACACTTCCAATGAATTTTTTGAGGAAGAAGACGATGAAAATGGATCTAAATTTGACAAAGGAAAGAGAAGGAAGGAGTAGTAGTGTCCTGAGTGCACGAGGAGTTTGAACTCTTTTTATTTTCATTCCGCCCATAGGAGAATAATAGCACATCCACTTATCCTTTAGCGCGACTTAAATCCTCAATCTATGAATTAACGTTGGAGGTATTCAACTACTTGAGCAAGTTTGACTAGTTGATTGAACTCCTTTATATGTGCTTCTCTCCTCTTTTTTCAACTAGGCTACAAAATGATAAACATGAATTGGGCTCAATTAATCATGGGCTTTACATCGGACAACAAAATTTCAATCCCAAACTCGATGGTGTACAGCGCAGCACAGCTACAAAAGCATAACAACACACAGAAAATGACACCTTTGTACAGCGATACATTCCTCTTGCTAGATATACTATGAGCTGTAAAATTATAGTTAGGTTTGTTACATAGTTTACAGTTTAGCACTCTAGTTCATTTGTTCGTTGTATAATTAAATAACACTTTGTACCAATCTACTCCCTCAATGCAAGAAAATTCTCCTATCTTTTCTTTAATTTTCATCAGACATGTAGAAGCAAACAAGTTCTTGCGTTGAATATTAACGCTAAAATGTTATTTCTCTAATTGTTTTGCAAGTTCTCCTAGTTTAATACAACAATGCACTATTGGTTACAACGAAATATTCGTCCACATATTCGCACAATTTCATTGTCCTATCAAGTTGTCAAACAAGTTTATGTTAAACTTATTTGAAACTAAAATATATTAAAAGATGGGGGAAAGAACAAGAAGAGCATAAATTAGGCTTTAACAGCCTTCTCTTTATAAATAAATATAGCCAATTGACTTGATTAATAGCAACAAGTAAAAAAAAATTAAGTAATCATAGTACAAATGGCCAAAGCAATGAACAAAGCAGCCACTTCTCTGCTTCTAATTTTCCTTCTCATTGTCTCCATTTCTGAGAGCAGAATCTCTAGCAGTAAGTATATACACTATTATTTTGGTCCATATTATTTGTTTTCTAAAATACTTACGCGCCTTTTAAAAAAGAAATATTATGGTATTTAATCAAAAATAAATATGTATCTAAATTAACCCTGTATATCTTTCTTAGATGAGTAACACTGTCTAATTTATTAAAACTCTACTAATTAAAAAATTAAATGGCATATATATTTGACCAAAAAGTAATGAGAGATACAATTACTTAAAAATTTCAAATTTTTATTTTTAATACGAGTATAGTTTGCACCATAGTTCCTTTTCCTCCTCCTCCTCCAGTCTTCCTCCTTTTTCTTTTCCTTTTAATATTTGTATAGCTATTGGAATTGATCTCTAGCTCTTTTCTTGCCATTTCCTTATAGATGGATCGACGATGAATTCTATTTCAATTTGTAACAAAATATACGGTGCACAAAGTGGGGATACATGTGTCAGCATTATTCGGAAATTCAAATTGACTGCTGAAGGTTTTAGTTCTATAAATCCCAATCTTGATTGTGAAAAGATCTTCATTGGCCAATGGTTGTGCCTCGATGGTGTTATTTTCTGAATGAAAATCTAGAATAAAATAATTTTCTATGGTGCAATAAATTATCTCTCAGTTCTCCTATGTCTTTCTCCAATCAAAAAGAAAAAGAAAAAAAGAATAAGGATTTCTCCTTCAATTTGATAATAAAATTCTGCTCTCTATTCCCTTGAAAAGCAGGCAACGAATTGTATGAATCAGCATACACATCCCTGTAAATCAAATAGTATCACATTAATTATTCACATGTTTTTCCATCATATCTTATTCAATGTGATTCATGATCAACCTTCTTTATTTCATGATATAGCTCATGAAGTTGGTGAATGATCAGGTTACTCTTCTAATTATAAAATGATGAATAAACAAGAATCTAAGTAATTAAGCTGGCTGTCTGACTTGTATCAATTTTTCTATAACAATATTTCGTAATAACAGTCAAAAAAGTATTCGGATAAATAATGTTATTATAAAGAAATTTGACTATAAACAACACACAGTGACAAATGACAAATTCAATTTTAGCTATTCACGAGGAAATTTATTAAAGCAACCAAGAAAGTTCATTGATCAAACATAAAACTAAGTACTAATAACTTGTTTCATGGAACAACATTATTGGTAA
Organism: Capsicum annuum; assembly: GCF_002878395.1. Taxonomy (NCBI): domain Eukaryota; kingdom Viridiplantae; phylum Streptophyta; class Magnoliopsida; order Solanales; family Solanaceae; genus Capsicum; species Capsicum annuum. The sequence continues at coordinate 201,589,853 of NC_061117.1, forward strand.
GTGAATTTAATTTAGAACTATATTCATTCATGTCGACCAATGCATATGGTGGTGTTGGACTAGCCCCTGATGGTGGCACTGGACCTCTTGATAATATTGGAAATTGTGGAGATCCGCCACCACTAAATCCTTGTTGTGGGCCAACTTTGAATGTTAGTCTTTCACCGTTTGAAAGATTATCAGATAATAAGCTCAGAGTGAGCAGAAGCATCAACACAAAGATGAGGTCTTCAGATTTTTTCTCAGTGACAGACATAGAAAAAGAGGAGAAGATTTTTTAGAATTGTTTTACTTCTTTGTTTGGGGTGATTAATTTCTTGGTTGCTTTGAAGGTTCATCAATCCCCTTAATGTTACTTATATAGTGTCAAGTTGTCAACTACTAGAACGGTGAGTGTGGAATTTATACTCCCATTGTCTCTAGTTATGTTACATCTATTGTTTTTCGAGGGTCGATAATTTAAATTGATCGTAAATTTAAAATTAAAATTTTAACTTTTTTAAAATGAAATTTATATACTTAAAATTATGTAAAAAAATATTATAAATTAAAATATTTAACAAATCAAATATTTAAAAAATATAAAAAATTATAATAAAAATATATTTATTTAAATCTAAAAAAAAATGCTACTCCATATAAACTGAAATAAAAGAAATACTAGTTACATCGGTTATATATTTTAGGGAAAAGATTTTGTCCAAGAATAAGACAATTATAATTTACATGCATGTATCAAACCGATCTTTTTAAATAAGCTGCCGTATCGTTTCGAGTTTTATGTCTTTCTATTTAACTTTTTATATATAAAGTATACTTTATTAAAACGAATTTGAAAGAATGTGATCAAGGATAAATTAAATATTTTAATTTATTATATTCTTTTCTTCTAAGTTAATCTCAAAATAATAACACAACTACAGAAATTAAAAGCCTTACTAATATATTTTAGTTTATGTGACATTCTTCAAAATTTAAAGTTATATTTAGACATATATTTTAATTAAATAATTTATAGCGTTGCTAATATTTATGACTTATTTGAACTATAAATTCTTTCTTTCTTAAATTTTATATTCAGGTAAGTACTTTTACATAAATTAAAACGAAAAAAGATAAGATTAAACATCATTTTTTCTGACTTTAATCTTTATGTCACAGTATTACATAATGTGAGTAAGAAGTAGTAGCTAAGTTTAATTTTGGATTTTTTGTGGACAAATTTTAGCATTTATTTTGGATTATCTGATAACTAATGGACAGCTATACTGCACTTAAAACAAATCCCGATCTTGATATGGCTTTGCTGAGTGGTGCGTTATGACACATGATCAAGCTAAGCTTCTTTCTTTCCTTTTTCTTTCTCTAGGAAGTGGCGGTGGTGGTCACAAAAGTCAAGATTTTCACAAAAAAATTGTTTGGATAAGGATTAAAAAAAAGAAATTGAAATAAAATTTTAGATTAGCTTTATTCGTGTTTGCTGTAGGTACCAAATATTATTTAGTTTTAAAACTATTTTATTTTACTATTTAAATTAAAATAATGGAATTACTATTTCGTTTAGGGAGTGATTATATTATTTCATGGGATATTCTAACTCATGTGATATTCTTACTTACTAGTTTAGGTGTACACATTTTGTGCATGTGTCACTTTAATGAATTCACAAAGTTACATTAAATAGGATATTTGTTTAAATTAATAAAGATAAGTATAATAATTAAATTCAATATATTTTAAATATGTAAAGATGGAGAATTTATTTACTTAAACCTAATCTTTACACAAAAAATTCTCAAAGTCAATTGACGTTCATTTACCACCTATAAATTACAATAAAATAACAAAGATATGAAAACAAAATAATTAAATCTAACCTTTACACAAAAAATTTCTCAAAGTCGATGGACATTCATCTACCACCTTTAAATTACAACAAAATAATATGATAATAGAGATACCAAAACAATACATCTAAACCTAACCTTTACACAAAAAAATTCTCAAATCAGAGATATCAAAATAATACAATTAAATCTAATCTTTACCTAAAAATTTATTTCAAAGCCCATCGACATTTATCTACTACCTGTAAACTATAACAAAACAGTAGGATAAAAGAGATACCAAAATAATACAATTAAATCTAATCTTTGCACGCAAAAATTCCTCAAAGCTGATAAACGTTCATTTACAACTTGTAAACTACCATCTACAACCTGTAAACTACCACAAAACAATACATTAATAAAGATATTAAAACAATACAGTTAAACCTAACATTTACCTAAAAAAAATTTTTAAAGCCGACCGACATTCTTCGACTACCTGTAAATTAAAATAAAATAATATTATAATAAAGATATCAAAATAATGCAATTAAAACTAACTTTTACATAAGAAATTCCTCAAAATCAACCGAAATTAATTTATGATCTGTAAACTACAATAAAATAATATGATAATGATCGCAAACTTCAATCTCCGTTGAAAATAATTTTTGCCTAAGAGAAAATTTTGATCCTATAGGATGATTTGAATAAAAACAAAAAAAAAATATATAGTAGAAGTAGAAAAAGCTATATATACACACATGTTGAATTCAAGTTTTAAACAATTTGTACACATTTTTAGATGTTTTTCTCAAAAAATAAAGCAACTGTCCAAAAATAGGATAAATTTATTATTTTAGTGTATATGTTGAATTCTAAATAATCATCTGAAACAAATTATGAGAAATCATACTACAAATCACTCTTTCCTCAAAAAATTATTATGATGACTTGTGAATAAAGTGAAGAATTAAAAATACACCTAAAGTATTTCATTGTTGTAAAATTTATTACCTAAACAGTCATCAAACATTTATCGAGACCTCCACATTGTTTCCTCGTGATTCTATAAAAAGTCAATGCTACAAAGGAGTGCATAAAGAACCTATAGAAAATAAAATTCTTCAATCAGAAGTTAATCTTTAACATAAACCTTCCTCCAGACTAAACATTGAATAACAATAACAAAAATAAATTAACAAATAAACTAATAATATATTAATCAAAAATAAATTATCAAATAAACTAATAATATATAAAATTAATACAAAAAGGCTAAAAAGACATGCAAAGTAAATAGAAATCACATATCAAAGCGGATTAAAAATGAAAAAACAAGCCAACAATTATAAAAGCAAGTTATGTACAAACAGTAATTGTAAAAAAAAAAAAAAAAGTGAGGAGGAAGAGGAATCAAAGACGTGGTATGACAGAAATTATTATTGCTACTTGGATGTAAAACTGATGAAACACAGGCAAGAACAATAAAAGCACCATAGAAACTAATACAAAGTGTGATCTTTTTTTATACAAAACTTTTCTAAATGTGAAAGACTTTTATTTACTTTAATTACTTTTCACCATTCATATTTTCCGTTTTTTAGTGTCAAAGTAAAAAATGCTAAAAAAAAGAGTCCTAACACATATAAATAAAATTGCTATTAAATGTTATTATTCTAATTTTTTGTCAAATATAAGGTACTATAATTAGGACTCTTTCAATAATGGCGATTTTTTATTTTTTCAAAAATATATATTTGTAGTATTTATATATAATTATAATTTGAAAAAATAGTAAAAAGACTATTTTGTCTAAAAGAGAGTGTTTTAATGAAGGGTAAAAAGTTCGAATCACTTTTCTAAGGGTCTTCACACTTTTAATATATTATAGATATAGATTATCCGGCATACCAAACAATCTAAAAGGTTTAAAATATAAAAAAACAAATACATAAATTAGTTGAAGAGAGTTCGATTTTTACTATATATGCATATAAAAAAATTTCATATATATAAATAATATAATTTTTTGCCTAGAAGATTTGGAAGAACCTCTAACTCCAAACTAGCTCCGCACCTAGATGGTGGCTAGGTGTGTTGAATTGATGGTTTGATTGAATTTTAATCAATTAAAATTGATTTCGAGTAAATTTCATTAAATTAGTAAATAATAGATTATCCATTCGCTTAACAACCGTGTTTTTCCTACCAACCTTCTTTCAAATAATCTAGGAAGCATGTCCGGGGGTAAACCTGTCAAAAGGGTCGGGTTGACCCGTTTTGATTCGTTTAATTCGGCCCAACCAGTGGGTCCGATCCGATCGGCCCACGGGTTGTATGACCGTCGGTCTCGGGTCTAGGCCGATCAAGTGGGTTGACTTGGTGGACTGACCCAATTAGAAAATCGGACCAGGCCCACCGATTAACCGGACTAAACCAGCCCGATTTCAATTAAAAATATAATAATTGGTAGTCGTTGAGGCTTTGGCCCAAATGGACCGTTAGAGGCCCAACGGTTATAATGTCGTTGGCATACCAACGACCATTTGGCCAATTACCCATTAATTAAAAAAAATTAAATTTTTTTTATAAATACCCAATTCAAAATTTATTTTTCACACAAATCTCGGTCTCTCAAATCTTCTAATTTATCTCCTAAAGTGTTCAATTTTATTTTATAATTTTGCAATTACAAATACAAGGAAAAGTTTCTAAAGTCATAACTTTTGAATACTTCTAAAATTTGGTATTGTCGTTTTATCTCTTACCTTTAATTTTTAATTAGCGTATTAATCATTAAATATTTATTTTTATTATTTATGTACATTTGAAATATTTTTTAGTTTATTTTTAAGATGAATAAAATAAGAAACCTCGATAAAAGTGTCAAAAATTTTGTTCGAAAGTGGTGGTGGTAGTAAAAAATGAATTGGAGGTGGTTCCAGTATAGGTAGTTCAAGCAATAGATATATCTGTGTGCCTTCGGTACCGGTTAGTCAACCTTTTGAGGAAGAAATAGGTGTAGGTGCTCATGATATGGATTATGCAAAAGTTCAGAAAAATTATGGTATAAAAGAAGAAAATGAAGTAGATGCGGTTAATTTCGATGAAGTGATGATAATATTGGTGAGACACCCGCAGTAGAAAATGCTAATGTTAGATCTGAATCGGTTAATCGTCCTCCCCGTGCCCCAAGAGGTCATAGAAAAACTAGTATTGCATGGAAATTTTTTTGAAAATAGAAGGAAAAAGTAAGGTGCAATGCAATATTTGTGAAATTATATATGAGCATAAAATCGAAGGCAATAAGAGGGTACAGGTTCGTTGATGAGATATTTAAGAGATAAAAACGCTAGAGAGTTATTTATTTCACAAGGTGGTGAGGCTGTTGGTTGGCCAACACAAACTAGATTGAACTCAACAAGCGGTCAATTAATTAAGAATTATAACAAAATGAAGGATCGGGAAGAAATACCGAAAATAATAGTTGTGGGTTGTTTACCTTTCACTTTTGCTTCTTCGGATGCTTTTATTCATTATATTCAAGCAATTTATAATTTTATGTTTAATGGTATTCCTAGAAGTACTTGTCAGGCCTATACTTTTAGACTCCATGCACACTATATTTATTATTTATCTACATTATTATAAAATATTCAATGTAGAATTGCTTTAACTTCTGATCCTGATCGTGCGTTAATAAAAATAATTATTTAATCATTACTTGTCACTGGATAGATAGTAATTTTGTTATGCAAAAATGTATTCTAGCTTTTTTGTATGATGAAGGTCGTAGACATACTGAAAAATTTATTTCGAAATCTATTACTAAAGTCATAGAATATTATGGTATTGAAAGAAAAATTTTATGTATTATTTTTGATAATGCATCTAACAGAAGGTTGTTATTGACAAGTTAAAAGCTGAACTTTCTCCGTCGTTATCGAAAATTTTTCTTGTTAAGTGTGTTTGTCATATATATAATTTAATTGTAAAAGATGGTCTTGAATTTTTTAGGCTTTATATTGAAAAGCTCTGGCTTGCTGTTGGCTTTATTCAAGAAAATAATCGAAGAGGTAGAGTGAAAGAATTTAAGGTTAAATGTGAACAAAATGAACTTAGACCGATATTATTGTCTAAAGAATGTGATATTAGATGAAATGCTACTTATTTAAAAATTTGTCTTACTTATAAAGTTTCTATTACAATGTCTTTTAATCAATTTTGTGGTTCTTTTCCTAAGTGTATGCTACATGATTCTGATTGGACTGCAATTGATCATCTTGTTAAGTTTTGAAAAGATTTTATATAGCTACGGTTGAATTTTTTGGTGCTTATTATCCTTCTGTTTGCAATATTTTAACTTATTTAACCAACATTTCTTGCTTGCTTAGAAAATATAAGGATAGAGGAGGTTACAAAAGAAGTTGTTGGTGCTATGTTTGCTAAATTTAAAAAGTATTTTTTTCCGCTTCCCTCAATTTACTTGGTTGGTGCTATACTAAATCCATGCATGAAATATAATACTATGTGCGCTTTAGTACTATTATTTATAATTCCTTAGAGATAAAGTCTCAAGAAAAACCAGATTTGTTTACGGCTATGAGTGAGGTGAACATTTACATAGAAGCATTTTATAACCATTATGTGATTTATTTGATGTAGCCGTACCGACAAATATCACTCTAACTGTAGCTCCTCAAGCTCCCGAGGAGCCATCATCTTCTAAAAGTCCGGCACATAGTGGTTTTTTGGATTATTATCGAAAAGAGCTTAGGTATTATCTTCGACAACTGATAGAGGATCGTAGAACATGGATCAACGCATTGAATTGGTGGAAGAATAATGAAAGACAATATCCTTTGCTTTCAATATTAACTAGAGATATATTGAATGTTCCAATGTCAACCGTTGCATCGAAAAACGTTTTTAGTCAGGAACGACAACAGCTTAGAGACAATCAACACTCATTGGAAAGTAATGCTATGAATATTTTAGTTTGCCTTAGAGATTGGATTAGAGCGGAATGAGGAAATCAAGAAATAGAGGTGGAGCCGAAAGACGAACAGAATATTGAAGAAATTCTAATTCAAGAGAGAACTCAGTACAATCAAGTCTAATGCATGATTTTGCCCCCATTGATTTTGACTATCCTATGGCAGTTCCCGTTAATATTAATAAGAAAGAGTTGAAAAAAATAATGCAAAATTTGTAATTTTTCATTAATGTAAATTATAAGTTTTGGATCATTTTTCAATCAATAAAATACAGAATTCATTCACTCCTTACTTTATAATTTTTTTCGTTTAAATTGAATTTCTCATTTGAATTAAATACTTTTAATATATTACTACCAAACTTTAAACTAAGTAATAAACATAACAAACATATATACACATATATTCTATATATATACACAAGTGGTATTTAAAGTACTATATATGTGTCTGTATGTGTTGTATGTATATTGTTTCAAGTAGTATTTTAAGTAGTATATATCTACATATATGTCTGTATATTTTCTATAGACTGAAATAGTATATATTTAATGTGTATAAGTTTTTAAAGTAGTATAATATGTAATGTATAATATGTTACTTTTAATATATTACTATCAAACTTTACACTAAGTAATAAACATAACAAACATATATACACATAATGAAAAAATAAATATCTTTTAAGTTCAAA